>NC_063199.1:5806855-5864355 GCF_017589495.1 Alosa alosa
TCTGGATACGACGTTATTCGAAGAGGACATAAAGAGTGTGTCAGGGGTTTCATATTTCAGAGTGGTTTAATGAGGACACACCCCCTGTGGCCTTTCAGCCGACAGTCCCTTCCCAAGTGAGACGTAAACACAGTGTATCTAGCGGTGCAGGGTCAGTGCTGGCGGTGAGGACAGGACATGACTGAGAGAACACAGTGGGGATAAGGACGTATCTGCGGCACCTCGGCAGTCTCTCTCTCTCTCTCTCTCTCTCTCTACATCAGACGTCCGCCAAGGTCGCCGGGGTCACAGGAAGTGCGAGGAACCAATTTGACTGGAGGTGAATGTGTGTGCGGGGCATGTGGTCCAAAAAAAACCCATCACATATCAGTTAGAATAATCAGCTCTCTCATCTGTAGACCAGGTAGTACACAAAGATGAACACATGAACACACACATGAACACACACACACACACACACACACACACACACACACACACACACACACACACACACACACACACACACACACACACACACAGCGGTAGCAGCAGAAGCAGCACCAGCAACAGCAGCCTATAAAAAGCTTGTGTGAGCAGTGTGCAGTGTCTGGGGCCTGAGATTGGGTTCATTTTAAAGGGCTGAGGAGGCCTGCTCCAGATTATAGGAGGACTTCTGAGGAGCCCACCCTGAGGCAGAACTCAGATCCTGGCCTTGATCCCTGCTGCTGCTGCCCCTACCCCCTTGTCTGCCTGTTACATTTGCAGAGCAAGGAAATAAAACCCCACACAACAACTTACAGTAAACACTGGGAGAGGCAAATGCCCCGTAAAAGACCAATAACACCCCTCCTCCTACTCCTCCTCCTCCTTCTCCAACCCCTGCCCTGGCTTCCTGGACCGCTCTAAATGACCCACTGGGGATGGAGGCAGCTGTGGCCTGGCACTGAACGCAGGATTAAACTTAAGCTCCTTTGTCTGGTCACACTGTTGCACGGCACCCACGCAGATCTTGATGGGGAATCAAAACAACAAAAATAGATGGTCATCTAGTGGCTGGTGCCGTTGATCTGTTGGGAAGTGTTTTCAAACAGGGCACTGCTGTGCACTTATCCCCCACCAACACACAAACACAAGCACAAACACACACACACACACACACACACACACACACACACACACACACACACACACACACACACACACACACACACACACATAGCCCACAACACGTGTGCACCGCATATCAGGTGGTGAGAGCATAAATTCTCTTAGATCACAAAGTTTTTTTTATTGTCAGTGTGGTCTGCCAAGGGCTATTTCCATGGCAACCAGCATGAGGCACGTTAAGGTCTATTCCATTATTTAGACATGACAAAGTAGGAGGCTATTACGTCAAAGACCAGACTCGTTTTTTTGTCCTTTTCTTTATTTCTCTTCTCAACTCACCACATCATCTGTCTCTGTGCTTTCACGTGGACAGACAAGGCCACTTGCAGGGAGACAACATACCGAGACACCGAGAGGGGAAGTTTGGGGACAAGTCGTGTGTTCGTGTGCCAAACGGGTCCAGTCACAGAAGCATCTGTCCCCAAGGAGACAGCGTGTGGGGATTGATTTTTTTTTTCTACCACGGCTGAATGCGCAACCATTTTGGTAGTCGTTACGTAACTAACAGCGCCAGGGACCGAAAGAGCTTTGCTTTGCAGCGCATGAGAGAGTTGAAAGATCCCATCCAATTAGGTGCCAAAGAACATTTGGGAGGAATAGACACAGGGTTTATGAATCACACAAAGCAAATGCTAATATAAGCAGGGCTGATTTCTCAACTACTCCTGACCTCCTACACACCACCCCCCCTCAAAACTCAAACTTATCCTTGCCAGTTGTGACGCCTTAGTCAGGTCTGGGGTCAGATGCCCTGCATCAATGGCCAATCAACTGAAAGGCTGTTCAACAAAGCACATATTGTTCAATGAAAAAACAAAACACAATCCAAATAATACAGAGTTTTTTTTTGTCTGCATAATTGAAGATAATTACATGGGAAAAGGTGCATCAATGACATCCATCTAACAGACATGTATGGGATGTTCTATGTTCTAAGTGTTCAGTGAATGTTCCCAGAACCCATGTTGTGGGTGACCAGACAGGAGCAGGCCGTTACCTGAAGCACCCTCCGCTCTGGCACTTTAAATTCTCCCACGGCTTCCTCCGTCTCATCACCCTGGCAACTGCTCAAGCACAAGCCTCATCCCGATTGGAGGGGGCCGGCACTAAACCTGCCAACCCATTCACTCCAGACCTCCCCCCACCCCTCCCACCCACCCACTCACCCACTTCCCCCAATATGCTGAGCGTCTGTCTCTGCAGTAGTCAACACTCAACAAGGTCTATTTATGAGTCATATACTGGATAAATAAAAAAATAAAAAGATCCCATCAGCCTGTCCAGTTTAGCATTAATGTGCATTATTAACCACCCTGGATGATAAATATGACAAAATGCTTCCATCCAGTGGTTCACCACGCTCCGTGAAGTTATAAACACTGAACTCCCTCAATTAGGTAACATCCTGGCTGCAGTGTCACCCAGGACACCCACTGGCTGTTCCTGCTGTGGTTCAGGCTGTGCCTCCAAGAACATGTTCTCCTCCAGCATTCCAGCTCTCACAGGTCACAGATTGAGTTTACAGATTGAGACCCTGGTCCATATTGATTGAGTCATGTTTTATGTTTCACATGACAAATGCTAGACATTCAGCAATTAATAAACAAATTATACACATGTCGACTCAAGCATGAGGCCACAATAAATGGTAAGAATATAATGAATATAATAAAGAATGCAAAGAAAGCCAAAAGAAAGCTCAAACATAATGTGGTGTGAATCAGTGTCTAGGGATGTCATACAAAACAGAAATCAAAAAGCTGTGAGAAAGGGGGAACAGCCAGCAAGGACAGAGCTGGGGCAAGTTCAAAAACAGTTTTTCCATGGTTTCCTGATTGAATGATTGCAATGGTGTGCAACGATGTGCAACAGGCTTTTGAGCTGGTTTTCTCTCATTTGGTGGGTGTGTCAGGGGTGCAATCCTATCAGCATTAAGGTACAAAACAAAGCCCCCCACTCTAAAAACGTTGTTAGCACAACATATCTACCTAAAGTCATCTACAGACGAAAGATAAGAATGAAAAGTTGAAAAGAAAATGAAAACTATATAGATTTCATCAGTCTCGGAATACATTTTAACAATGGCGTTCTCAGAGTGCTTGCATGAACAACAGTGGTCAGTGCACGACTGTTTGAGTTGAATCATACACTTTGCACCATTTTATCCATCTTATCCCCTGTCAAACAGGAGGCCATCAGCCACACCTGTGTGCACCTGGGCACCATTCACCTGCCAGAGACTGAAAAAGAGAATGTATACTTATAGTATGCAGAATTTTGTCTTTTGTTATTTTCTGCATGAACAAGAAGCATTTTAATTTCTCTATAAACACGGCAGTATTTAGAAAGGCTCATTAAAAGCATTGCTCAAGTGAGGTTGGCTTAGTGAGAGACACATAGCCACTGGATGCTGGACTGACTCTGATCTACTATTCATTTGGGGTGTAATACTATTGTAAAACAATGTTGCACCAGTTAAGCTACAAAATTGTTTGTGAGCTAGAGGCAGCACCAGGAATATGGGCAAGAGTAGCATCTGGCTCCGAGGACCCAAAGGAAAACAACTTTTCTCCTTTCTCCGAGATCTGATGGTGATTTTAGAGTTTGCCTTAGTTGGACGCCTTACAGCAGGATAGCTTGTTTTGGATGCTTTTTTATTCAGATCGCCTCTGTCCTCCTCTTGCAGGGCCCAGGGGCCTCATTGCCGGCCCTCTGGCTCCAGGCATCCTCGCAGGGCCCTTACAACTGACACCTCTGGCCTTGCTGTCCAGTGTGCTCATGTTTCACAACTGGATAGCTATGGGAAATCATGGTCAGTTCAGCGGAGATCGGTCCTGTTTAGACCCCCCGATGCGGGTGTTCATTAGAGGCCCGATGTTTGTGCTTTTCTGGACGGATATTTTTTATCGTTATGCGCGGACGCCGGACGGTGACAGATTATCCCAGGAAATGTTGTCTGTGATATGATGTGCACAATGACTTTGTTTTTGTGTTGATATTGATGTGTGTGTGTGTGTGTGTGTGTGTGTGTGTGTGTGTGTGTGTGTGTGTGTGTGTGTGTGTGTGTGAAACATGAAGTGCGATGTGCATGGCATCACTCTTTATCTTTAGAAACAGTGCAGCTGTTGGAGGCAGTAGGCAGCTGACAGGAGAGGCCCTCCTGCTCTGATTAAAATGAATCATCCCTTTCAACAAAGCCTCCGGATTAGTTCACTCGACGCGGAAATGCATGGATCACCGGTGCCCAGGGTGCCTCACCGAATGTTCCCGGATATTTTTCTTCAGAGACGTGGAACCAAAATCCATTTACTCCCAGAGGTTTTTGATCTTACTGAAGTGTGCATTCATTAAAAAAATTACTGACAAAATTCACAGTTCCCCTTTTACATAGCACCAAATCTCTCAAAGGTTTCACTGTGAGAAGAGCTTAGCCAATATAAGATATGAAGATGCACTCTTAAAATGAATGTGTTGAAAACAACACAACTTGCGTTGTTTTTTGAACACATCTCTGTGTCCAGACACACATTCGTTTTAAGAGTGTAATAGTATATTTTCCACATAGGGCAATCAAATAAACATATTAAAAACACCCACTGTCATGTGGCCACATACACACCGCCTCACACCAGGATTTGATCACCACACAAACACATCCACATCAGCACACATCACCACATACATAAATAGAATAATTATGTCTCTAACACTCTTTCCAAATAGCTGTGGGTCTGGAATCAACCATGAAAATCAATAAAATATTTGGGTCATTGTCAGGATATATTCATAAAAATAAAAGGGAAAAGTATCTGAATTTTAACAGGCACAGCCAATTACTACAGCCACTAAATTGTGTGCAAGATGTACACAAACCTTATATGACCATATAATTAGAGGTTTTATAGAGCCCCCATTGACCCACACAAAGTTTACTGGACGCTGCTGCCAAAAGAGCTACACTATCAGATTGATCTTGTCAAAATAGCAGAGAGCTACAGTAAAAGGAGCAGCCCTGTGCTTGTACTATGTTTCTTATTACATAACCGTTGATGGTAAAGCGATAGGAGCCAGTGGGCTCACAGCAGGACCCAGTGTGCTGCACAGCTACAACAAGGTCACAGGAAGAAAAGAGCTGTGCTCACAGGCAGAGCATTTCTATGAAATGGGGCCTTAGGAGCACAATGCAAAGTGTACACCTGCCCAGGCTAATACAAACCAGCGCTGCCAGGAACAAGAGATTCAATCCAGACTTTCTCATGACGCTACCCGACTGCTTCCGTCATAACAAAAAGACCAGCATCTGATCATATGACCAATTACTGTAGCTACAGTGTGGCCAACTTTCCCCTTCTTTCATTCAATGGACCTACACCACCTTACATAACGCATTAACTTTGGACTGTTGCAAAATGGGGATAAGATAAGCTTTAGAAACAGTTAAACTGTCTTTTTAGGTCACCGGTAAACTTACAGATGTAAACTATTTCTTAGCTTCCATACGGAACTCTATAGTATCATATTAAGGAGAATCTCACATACAGACTATAGTATGCCTTTGGAGCTTACAATCTTTTAACTCTATATTGTCTTTATTCTCTTCTTAAACTACTGTTCTCTCGTTCCACGCAATAGACAGACCGTAAAAATAAAGTGTGTGGGCCATACGGAAATTAAACAATCAAAGAAATGAACCAAAGGTGATATCATATAAAGAGTAAATGTTTGCTAAGCAGTAAAGCAAGTGTTTTTGGGAGAAAAAAAATCACTTCCCCTTTTTAGGCCTCATTGCACAAATATCCATTACTGCACAAACATCCAACAACAAATCAAACCAAACAAGCCTTGTGTGCCATTTATGATCGTTTCTGATAATCTGCTAATCAGGTTCCAACTGTTCCAAACCTCTCTCTCTCTCACACACACACAAAGAAAGAGAGAGAGAAGAAGAAAGAAGATAAAGAAGAAGAAGAGAGAGAATGCATTCCATTTCCCATCTGTTCTCATGGACACTTGCCCTAGATTCAGAGTGAGAGGATTAGTAGGGGAACGGATCTTCAAGTTGAAATAGGCTTTAACTACAGGTGTAATGTGTTCCCGTTGCTATGGCAGGAGTAACCACCGGAGAAAACAGCCATATAAACAGCAGGAATGTAATGTGACAGCAAATTGGTTGAAAACATTAAAAAGAGCATAAAAGAGAAGGCAAGAGAGAGAGAAGTAGAAATAGAGGGGAAAGGAGAAGAGGAGAGACTGATAAATACAGAGTAACCATTGACGTGACACCACAGAGCGCTAACTGACTTTTACCCCTCCTACTTACTCCTACCCCAGTCTAAAAATAAACAGATAAAGACATTTAAATGGCCTTGTGGCCATTGGTCCCAGCCTAGCTATTTGACCCCAGGTGTCTACGGCTATAAGTCATTATCAGGCACTCTCCAGCAGGCAGCCCTGACCCAAGGCTCCCCAGAGAGGAGGGGAGGTGAAAGGGTAACCCAACTCCCCTAGCTGACACAACCGGCGGGCGAGGAGGGAGCTATAATAATGCTGTCAGCCACACATAAATTTGTGTCTTTAACGCATCCCAGCTTAATCATTCATGAGCTTGCACTCACACACACAGCAGCAGCGATGATCGCCTTTCATGGAGTGCACAGCAACCTATAGACGAGGTCAGCTGTAGGTACACGGGGATCAGCTTTTGGACTTCAGCAAAAGAGTGGGCGATTCCTCTATCTTCTAAAGCTGCATAAGAGCAGCGCTCAATACACAACTGAATTAACACAGTTCAGGTTCAGAATTATATTTAAGGTCATGAATGCAAAGTCATTAACATATCAAAGACTGACCAGCTGCTATTAATAAATTCTTTGTGAAAATAATTTGTAAAGTTTGAAAATGATCCTGTGTAAGGAGCATGTGTGTGTGTGTGTGTGCTGTTTGTGCGTTTGCGCACGTGTCTGTGTGTGTGTGTGTTTGTGTGTGTGAGAGAGAGAGAGAGAGAGAGAGTGAAGGCTGTGAGTAGTAGTTCAAACTCCCAGATGTGGCACAGGGGGAAGGGGAGTTTAGCAGGAGAGCAAGCATATGCTTTCCCTCAGCTACAGCTGGCCACAATCATGTCAAACCAATCTGAAATGGACTCAAAGCCTGTTTGCTTGCCCCCCTCTCTCTCTCGCTCTCTTTCTCTATCTCAGGTTGCTGTCCCATCATACTTTTCTCCTTCTTTCCTTCTGTCTTTTGTGATACACACACACACAAACACACACACACACACACACACTCAAGTCAAGTGAGGCTGAACCGAATGGTGACTTGGCAGTTCCATGCTCACAGCTGGCCAGGCCTGATCAGAGGCCTCACACTGTCACCGCGATAACGCCTTCATTGTTCAAAGTGAGAGTCCAAAGGGGTGCATCTGATCGCCAACCAAATGAACTGTCCACTTGAGGAGATCCTGAGTTAGGCGCAGCCATCCGTAACTCACAGCTGTACGGTATCCAGTTACTCGCTCTCTCTCTCTCACTCTCTCTCTCTCTCTCGCTCGCCTGAAATACCTCCAAGTGAAAAACTTCAGGGCACCAGCTGACTTCGATATTAAACTTCAGCTTACTGTCGAAACATGCACTTGAGCTGGGGAGGGGGAACAGCTGTCAAAACATGTGTTCAAAGATAGAATAAAATCATACATAAACACGCTCACAGGTTGAAGGGTTCTTTGGGAGATCTAACATTGGAAGGTTACAATATTGCTGCTCCAAGGCCTCAAACAAATTGTGAGATTTATAGCACAGCTACATTATCATTTGTCAGCACCTGGGTGTAATGCAAAAGATTATAGTCCTGGTGCATGTGAATGACTGCCGAACACGTGTAGGAGAACTGACCAACCATTTTCCTGGCAGGCTGGCATGACAGTAATGGCTCTGATGACAACTTATGTCAGTGGTTTCTAAAACTGTTTGGACTAAAACATTACTCTTAACATTTTGTTTTCTTCCAAATGGCCCTCTGATATTGTTTCAATATAATGTTAACCTCTCCTATGAATCTTGCATATTCCTTTAGAGTATTCAAACACACCCCTGGTTCAGTGAGCCCAGTCTAAATGGCACAGGCATGACTGTAACATTATTCACTGAGCTCTCCAATGTTCTGTCACCATTAATGAAGTTACATCATGCACATTGGTCCTGTACATGTGTAGACACACACACACACACACACACGTTTGACACATGCAAACCACATGCAGAATACCAACCTTATGTTACATCTGGATCCCATACCTTGGTTTGAGGAAACAGAGCATGGCTAACCTACCTTAATCAATGGCATAAATCATAACAGAGGATAAGTCAGTGTAGATTCACCGTCTTCTGTACAGCTGCTGATCGTGGCTGACTCTGGATCTGATGCGCCGGCTGGTACAGATCCCCCAGTGGACCCATGCCAGAGGTGTCAGCTAATAGGGAAGCATGTAGGCTACAGGAAATGAGCTCACAGAGAATCTTTGTCACAAGCATATAGTTTGTGGATAGTTTTTTTCCCCCTCAAGACTGATTGGTTTCAAAAAAAATATTGACAAGCGTATTGGCACTCAAAGATGTGGAAGTGGCTGTGGTGATGACATTCAATCACAGGAAGAATGGAGTGTGTGACAGAGGACCAATGCTTCCACATCATAAGGGATGATGGATATTGGTCTCTGTGCGCTGCGCCTAGTTCTACCCCCGACGAGATTGATGAAGTAAAATGATGAAAAAGCAGTTTTGAGTGTTCCAACAAACACATGTAAAGCAATTTAGCCAAGATCATTTTTAATCATTCAAAGCTTTTCTCTACTCGTCCTCAAAAGACCTCTAAAGCAATATCAGCTATGAGAAATCTCCCATGAGAGAGAGAGAGGGGGGAGGGGGGAAGCAGGAATCCACTTTGTGTGCTTTCTCTGTGCAGCAGGCTAAAGAGGACTAAAGTTCGACTTATCCCACCCAAACTCACTTCATTTGCCTGTCCTTCTCTCCCAGCCGGCTGCTGACTGGCTCAGACATCGGGTGCAGATGGCCTAAGAAGCTCGTGCCAGCGCTGGGGTTAAGGACCGGGCAGGGAGGGGACAGCGAGTGCACAGCACGCAAAGCACCACCCTCCTCCTCCTCCTACCCAGCCCGTGCTCGCCGGCTGGGTTCAAAGCGGCCGTCTCCGAGTGTCGTGTCAGCCCGGTCCAACTCGGCACACAAAGGACAGAAATAGCAGAGCTCCCTTCTCCACCAACAGCAGCAAAGGCAGACTGCATGGAGAAAGTGTTGGATAGAGAGAGAGAGAGAGAGAGAGAGAGAGAGAGAGAGAGAGAGAGAGAGAGAGAGAGATGGGAGGTTGGACAGGCCTGTCATGACTCCAAGTTGCCTTGAAATCGCCAGATTCTGATAAATATGGCATGAGATTAAAGGTGGGTTTGTATGGGAGGGTTTAAGCTGGGGAGAGTAAATACTGCCCGAGTTGTTTGAGATCTGTTTTCGTTAGTTCAGCCCAATAGACTCTCTCAAAAGGTGGTAATCCAGTGTCCAAGCGTGGGAAAATGTGTCCGATAAACAATCCACCTTAAACAAAAAAAATGAATGAGGAGAAGAGCTTGTTTGCTGATTGTTTGCTGTTGTTAGCTGCCTTTTTTGTAATGTTGCTATGGAGACTAACGGTCCTTTTTTGTGTCTTTTCCATCAGGGAGCCTGATATCCCAGCCTGGGCTCCAATCCTGTACCAGCTGCAGCTCCTGGCCTTCCGGGACAAGCCTGACCCCCAGACCCTCCCGGTGGCCGACTGCATCCGGATCGGCAACCACAAGCGGGAGCGCGGCAACTTCTTCTTCCAGCGGGAGGAGTACAGCATGGCGGCGCGGGCCTACTGCATGGCACTGGACGTACTGACCATTCACACACGTGGTAATCCCCCTTCCATGTCATAACGAGAAGGAGTATGTCATAGTAAATCACATGTGACATAATATGACATACTAATAGACATGTGAAGCAGTCAGATATTTAGAAACACAAGTAGCCTATTATTGTAGGTGTTTTGGTTTTTATCATAGTATCAGAATATTACGGTGTTTCAGACATCACAAGAATTTACAGTGTGAACTTCAGTGAACCTGCCTTCTAGTGTCATCTGTTTTTACAGCTGTGGAGAATTTCTTCATTGTACAACTGAAGAATACAGAATGTTGGCCACAATAACCAAAGCGGCAAAAATAAACATATATAGATAAATTAACTTCATATTAATGACACTGACAACATGAAGTGGCAGGCCATGCCATCTCACCATCACTGAATAGCAATCTCCTATCAACACTACACTGCCAACAGATGACTACAGTCTGTGTAAGCGCACACAATAGTGCATGCCTCAGGGGCGAGAACAAACATCAAAAGAGACAAAAGACACTGCCTGAGTGCCAAGCCTTCTCCAAAAGATTACCCTCCAGTTAAGTTGAACAGATGCATTCTCTACACTCTTCAGTTTCGTAGCTCGCCCCAGCCATGGCAGTGCTCTCTCCCAGTCCTTCTCTCTCGGCCCAGCGTAATTCCATCATCAGAATGTGCGGTCACGTCCAGATGATGTGAGCGTCATGAGTGACATCTTCATTAGGCCCTAAGCTAATCAGATGTAATAAATCTGCCTGCGATTTCCACGTCCTTAACTACCCTAATAGGTGGCGAGGCAAACGGAACTTGAGAGGGACGTTTGACAGTAATGAGGAAGAAGAGTGCAGAGCACCAGCCTGTTAAGGTTGCTAATAATGCCTCGGATGGATGCATACAAGGGTGGTGGTGGTGATGGTGGAGGAAAATGACCTTAAATTACCCATCATGCTGTCACCAATCAGGCCTGCCTTAGTCTATCAAATTGTGCATACATGAATAGCGTTGTATAAAGTCAAATGATCTCAACATTCAACTATGCTAATTGGCCTATAAGAGTGCCACAACAAGCTAAACGGCTTAATATGAGTTTAATATAGGAAATGAGAAGTGGTTATCAAATATGCATCCACCGTCAGAAGACTGCCTTCTTCCTAGGACCTTGGCTTTGTCCACCATAAATTATCGGTGTCCCCCAAGTTTGGTAGCCTAGAAATCTAGACGCGCCCCTAGCAAATTACATTTGCTGCCAGGGCTATAGCAACTCCGTTGGCTTGTGAGCTCCAGAAATCAAAACTTAATCAGGCCAATGAAATCGTGTATAGAGTCGTTAGGTGGGCTTAACATAATGATTGATGGCTAAGGTGGGCTTAACATAATGATTGATGGCTGAGTTGCAACGGTTTGGCTTGAATTCCCTGCTACTTGAAAACAAATAAGATGGATGTTGCTGTTGGCGAACAGTGTGACACGAGTTAAGCTTTCATTAAGTTGGCAAACGTTTGAACTAGCCAACTAGCTCCGCTGGTGGAAAAACGATGGGACTCATAGCGCTGCCGCTGTCCCATTAAGCGTGCAGAGGGAATTTGAAAGACAACTGATTATCCCGCCCCTCGGACTGAGCACTGCGAACGGTGAGTGCCCAGACCCTACATTTTAATGTGGGTCTGGCTCGTCAGGCTACCGGTTTGGTAGATGGCCCTTAGGAATTCCCTTCAAGATCCTGTAGGTCCCCACAATATACGTTTCCCACCCTTAAGAGTTATCCTCTCACGTACCTGCTAACGACAGTCCTTCACAAAACAGAGAGGTGAGAGAGGTGCGAAAGGGTGTGAAGATTCGGCTAGAGGATAATGGGTTTACTGTGGACTTTTATAGCTGGAGCAAACACACAGATGTTCTCACATCAAATGCCCAGATGTCTTGCACACCGACCCCCCCACCCCCCCCCCCCCACACACACACCCACCTCCTTCCCTTATTGTCACTTCCTTTGTCCCTTTGTTGTGCGTATGTGCAGAGCCGGACAGTAACGGAGTACATTTACTTGAGTACAATTTTGAGGGATCTGTACTTTACTCGAGTATCATTTTTGGGGAGTACTCATGACTTTACTCAAGTACATTTGAGAGGCAAATATTGTACTCTTTACTCCACTACATTTCTATCCATAACCGTGAGTACCCGTTACTACTTCTAAAAAAAAAGGAAAAAAGAAAAATCTCGGAAACCCTCAATTTGTTGTTTCCCTCTCAAACGTGATTGGATTGTGCAGGCACCACTGATTGAGACAGCCTATCAGCAATCACCTTTAGCTTTCCACCAAAGTCAACTCCATGGTCAGATTTAGATAAGAGACGAAACCATGGACGAAACAATGGATGAAGACGCAACAAGTCCATCCCGGGAATGTGCCAACCCGTGGCCTGACCTCGCCAGACTATTTTAATTTTCTGAACAAGTTAATGATAGTTTTCGCTTCAAGTGTTTCAATTACAAAATAGTATTTTGTATTTGAAATACGTATTTTAAATACATGTATTAGAAATACTGCCCATCCCTGGCAATATGGTAAAAAGATGACTTGATTTTACTTTCAATTCCTTTTACATTCTCCAAGGTATTAACATTTACATTTTTTATAACTCCATGTAGGACGTTTCTGTACATAAATGTAAGCACTGTGGCAGTAGTAATGCAATATTTAGAAAATGTAGGCTACTTGATCTTGTACTCTTGATACTCAAGTACTTTTAAAAACAAGTACTTTTTACTTAAGTAGACATCTGACTGTTGTACTTTTACTTGTCCTTGAGTAAAATTTAGCAAAGGGTATCTGTACTTTTACTCAAGTAATGAAGCTGTGTACTCTGTCCGCCTCTGCGTATGTGTGTGCCACCTGCACGCCTATTCAGTGGAAGACAGTGGTCACTGAGTGGCAGCATCACAATGGTTCAGTGGTTTGTCTCTTCGCTTCTCTCTTACACCCCTTCCTATCTCCCACACCAAAAAAAGGAGGGGACGAGTGTTGCCAGGTCGGGGAGGAAGAGGAAGTGAACGACCAGCGGGTGAAGTGTCTGAATAACCTGGCCACGGCCCAGCTCAAACTAGAGCAGTTCGACGAGGCCCTCCACACCAGCCGTGACGTGCTGTTCCTTGATCCACTCAATGTCAAGGCCCTTTTCAGAGCGGGGAAGGTCAGTCATTCTCTCTCTCTCTCCACGTGGATCTGTATTATACAGAATTAACTTTTTCAACTTTCAACTTTTCAAAGTGGTAAAAAAACAGCAGATTTGACCTAATGCTATTAAAGAAGCCCATATTGATTTTCTTCACAGCTCTTGTCGGACAAGGGTGAGTATGAGGAAGCTATGGAATTGTTGAAGAAAGCCCTGAAACTGGAGCCAACAACTAAGGTGAGAGAGAGGACAGCTGTTGTCAAGCTGACCTCATAACTTCTTTCACATCTGGTTTGACTGGCCTCATGGAAGATATTCCCCCTGCTGCCAATGCACACACACTACCCTGTTCCACTCTTGTCTATTGTAAAAGTTAATTAGCATGCAATGATAATGTGTGTGGCAAGGCTCATTTTTATTGTTTTCAAAATTAAAGCAAGTGCAGTAATTCCAAATATGCCTTTAAGACAAGAGCTGGAAATATTGTGACTCACAGTTCACTTTTAGTTTATGGAATTTCTTGCTTCCTGCCTTTGTTTTGTTGAAATTATTGACAGAAATATCTGGACTTGGATTGTGCTTTTTTTTAGCTGGTCAAGGAATGGTATTTTTCATTTGGAAGGACTAAGGCTTCTTGCAGGCGTTCCCTCATTTTGTTTTGTCACAAGATTTGTTTACAATATGGAGTTCCAGAAATCTGTGTGTAGCTCTTCATGGAAAATTCATATTTTACCCTAGCTGAGAGTGCTTGCAAAAAATAATCATGATCTCCTACTCCAGTTGCCTCCTTGCCTGACAGTTGGCCATGAGGAAAATAGGCCTTGTTTTTCCAAAGGAGAGACTCGGTGGAAATACACACAAGCAGTTTATAATTAATGTGCCCAACCAAACCACGACTAAGCCAAGAGGAGCGTAGGTTTTTCATGATGCACTACCAGGTATTAACCCCAGACTATGGAGCAGACCGTGCGGTGTGTTGGGTTGCTCTTCAGCAGTCACTGACGCTGCCCAAACCTGTCTTGTCATGCCCTGGCTGTACACAGCTGCCTGCTTGAGTATCGTCTCAGTTCAACCACTGAGATTTAAACTGTCTGGCGTCTGCTATAATCACACACTGAAGTGCATGGTGACACTTTTAGTTTTAAACCACTTTATTGAATACACTCAAGTGAGGGAAACCTTTCACAACACATACACACACACACACACACACAGTGTTTTGAGTCTTTCCCACTGAAAATAATCATTAAAAATAACAAATGGAAGGTCAACACTTGCCTTGACCAGATTAAATGATTGAGGCTTTCGATGGAAGGAGGATTTGTAAACATGCAGAAACCACATGCTGGTCCCCTACACTTTGAAAATATGTTTTGTTGTCGTCTAGTCTAGTCCAGTGAAGCAGTCAGAAAATAAGCATGTGTGAATGAACTAAAGAACTCTCACCAGGCCTAATTGCAAATAACAATATAGAATCTTCAGTTAAAACAGCATGTGTATTTTGTTATGATTATTTGGGTGCTAAGCTACATGCTTCTGACAGGGAGGGAGTGAGATTCACCGTGACCTCATCTACCCTCCTTCATCCTGTGCACACTGTACCACTGCACACACTCCGCTAGTGGTGAACTAGCCTTGTCTAGACTAAACTAAAAAATCATCTGTTTCTGTAATGACGCCCTTGTGTCCAGTAGCAAGAGAGAGGGAGGAAAAAAACATTTGAAAAAGGAATGGATGCATATTGTTAGTAAGAAAAATAGAAAATGAACAGTGAATGACTAGTGTTTTTGTCTTCATCTTAAATTATTTTAATACAATACGGAGGGACATGCCCAGAGTAAAAGGCAAGCAGAGTTGCATTCCATTTGGTTGATCATTTGAATAACTTTTCCCTATATTTCTGTTTCAGTCCCAAACATTAGTTGATTAATTATTGTTGTGTGCAGTGAAGTTGTTTAAGAACTTTGAAAAATAGTGACTACTGCTATGTTTATAACTGTCTGAGTTGGACCTCCCCACAGATTTTGCTCGCTTAAAAATGAAAATAAATGTGTGTAAATACAAATACAGAAGGTACTACTGCAACAGCTATTTTGTAAACAGTTAGTGTAGTGAGGACCATTTGAGTACAACGGTTAATTCTTGCTCTTGCAACTTGCCATGGCTGTTGATAAGCTGAGCTTTGAAATTGACATCCAAAGATGGATGTTAAATAATAAAACTAAAACAACAGCCATATTCATCTCAAACCCTGTCTCAAAATATTCAACATTCACAGAGTAATAGCCAGATGAAAGGGAACCATAATCATTGATCCGGACAGAGGACATCCTGAATAAAGAGCAATGTCCAGTAGTTTGACACATTCATAAAAGCGCAACACACTGCTGTGGCTGTAGGCAACAGGATCTGTATGCATTTGCAGTACATTAACTAAATCTCTTAATCCACACCTTCAGACAGAGGCTGGAGATTGGATTTGTTTGACTGTTACGCAATCAGATTGAGATCCTGCCATTTCTGATCTAAAGTTAAATGTGGATGCAGACAAAAACAACAACAACAACAACAACAACAACAAAGCACTCCCTGCCATTGTTCAAGCATATACCAGGCCTGTTTATCCTGCTCCGGTTTCTACTTGATTCCTTTACTGTGTACAATGCTGCCCTCTTTTGGTCAAAACATACTTCTGTTCACATGAAACAATTAAAGTAACATACAGGAATTTTACAACTTCTTGGCAGAGATGTTGTTTTTGGCTAAAAATCAGAGATGGGAAACTCGGCATCAGAAAGTAAAAGCCCACCATGTATTGGTTCTACCTGTCCACCTAAAACAGGTTATTTCAATTAGCTCATCTACCTGGCTGAAAAAAGAACTAGTAAGAATCAGCTGTTTTTTACTGAAAGGTTGGAAGAAATATGTGGTAAGACTTTACTTTAGGTTTCCCATCTCTGCTTAAAATGTCATTTGGTCTTGAGAAGAACAGATAAATAGCCTACCAGTCCCCACCCCCCCACATGTAGCTCTGTGCTCTGAGTCAGATAACCTCATAAAATAGAAACGCTTTCACTGAAATGTATTACAAAAGATAGCAGTGTGCATGCTAACAAGCTTTTACAAATAATGTTGTTGTTAGTGTTTATAACGTTTTTGCACACCATCGCTAGCTATAATGTTAGACCACAATTCATTTTGCTGCTTTAACACAAGGAGTGGCAGTCACATGGAACAGCACTGTTGTTTTTGTGTGCTTTTGAGATTAACACTAACAGTTCTCATGTTATTTATTTTATTCCTCACAGGCCATTCACGCTGAGCTATCAAAGCTGGTTAAACGACAGTCTGGCGGAAACGAAACTCAAAAATGGAAAGCTAAACCAGCTCAGGTGTTAGGGGACAATATTGCACCCTTCGTGATTCCTCCCAAAAAGAAGCCCTCAGTAAGTGAATGAACACTACCTCTGAGGAAAGCGGGTCGACATTTGCCAAACATACCTTAAGCGCTATAGCCCTTTTGTTGTTGTTTTTTGTTGTTGCAGGGAATTTCTTGGAAATTTCTGCTTGGTGCTCTGGTGGTGGCCTTGGGCAGTTTAGTGACATCAGTGGTCCTGACTGCAAGAAACTAACTCACCTAAACTACTCTCAAACTACTGTACACTACAAGCCCAACAGCAGAACTGCCAAGAGGGAGAAAGTGCATTGAATCATTGTAGTATCTGCCCCTATTAGGTTCTGATGTTGACACCGACACATGCAACGTAGAATGTATTGAATGCACTTCTAGACACAAACCACATTTGCCAGAGATTTATTTTGCTTACATTTCTGTGCTGTCCCCCTGGATCACAGTTATGGTACAACTATGTCATCAAAAAACCCTCCATGTCTTTAATTCTGATCTTGTCATTCATTTCCTTCCCGAAACCCCATGTGAAATATTTTACACTTCATGCAACTAAAGGAATACAGGGATAAAGATGTGGATGTTAAATGTGGTTTCTTTAAAATTGCTTTCAATTGATAAAGACCAAACCAAAGTAAATGTCTAAACTGCAACTGATTTTGTCTTGAAATTTTTATATTTGACATTTTAGATTAAGGAAAATAAACCATAGCCTATTAATTGAAATATATGTATTTTTTTCCAAATCTGTTTTGTTACATGTTGTCTGGAGCTCCACTGTGTTCGAATTCTGCTGGAAAATATCCCTAATAAACTGTGGTAGAAGCAATAAACAGTTAAACAAATACAATCTACTGAGCCATGTTTTAAAAAGTCCTATTTGTCATCTTCTTAGTGGTAGCTGTATTGTTATTCTGTTGTTGCCGTTTGAAGTTGTGAAAAATACATAAGGTACACAGATAACAAAAGCAGAAAGGGAAGCAGCAAAAAAAAAAAAAAAAAAAGTAACCAACATGGAACCAGGGATTTGGAGTCAGGTTGATCAAGCAGTTCTTTTTAACTCTTAAAAGCAAGACATGCGATTTCTGAATAGAATATGCCTGCCCCTCTCTTTTGATGATGCTATAATCATCATATATTTTAGGCTACAGGATGCACACAGTATAGCCTACTCAAGTTTTTACAGTGTGTCATTTGTGTGCATCATACTGTTTGATCAACTCTGCAACTTGCGTGTAACATTGGTCTGTTTATTCTAGCCTAAGAGGTGATGATTTGCCGCATCATCAGTAATTAAAAGTGATGCGTGAGTGAGCAGGACATCTCATTTCTCATGTGTCTCTCCTTGATCTCCATCCTCCTTACATTACTTCCTTGTTTCCTTCACAAAATTAATTAAAAGGAGGGTTAGGACAGGAGGAAGGAAGGAAGGGAGGCAGGGAGGATGGACAAATAGAGAAATGGGATGCACCCTTGGTTGCTAGTAGTAGTCTACATTTAGCTACATTAGCCTATTTAATTTTCCTTTACGCATTGTTAACGGTTATAATTGGGTCATTCCACATCAATTCAACCAGGGCCCACACACTTAGGTCTCAAAAAATTCTGAAAAAATTACCAGGTGTACCTATGTTACCCAGGAGACACACTGTAAAATTACTTTTATGTAAGATCAGTACTTTCCAAGATACAGCCAGTTGTATGGGGGGAGGGGGTGTCAATTTTGTTCAGCCTCTTTTTTTTTGTCAAAGTTCACAAGCCCATAGGTCAAGAACTAAACCATGTAGGAGGCTCAAATGTTGCATGCTGGTACATAAATAGGAGTAGTATACTATATATATATATATATATATATATATAGGCATATGTAGCATAATCGTCTCATTTGACCTGGATGATCCTGCATGGTCATAGCTGTCCAGCTCAAAGTTGATAACATTTTTATTGGAGTTTTTGGCTTGGCTCTATTTAGGCCTTCAGAAGACATAGGCCTATTTAGGCATTTTAGACCCCATAGGCTAACCATAACCATCAAGTTGCTCAGGGGGTATACCAAGTAGCCTACGTGGTTTAGTGACAAACCTTGGTAAGTTTACTCAAAAGTAAGGGGTAACTCTCCTAATAGAAGAGCTGTATGGCTCCATTCTCCTAACAAAACAATGCCATAGGGCTAGTTGTAGGAGGTTTATCACTTAGGCTACTCTGATGCTGCTTTCGAGATATCTCGTAAATCCGCCGCCCGAGTTGGAAAGTGTAAATTACTCAGCTTTCTTGCGGCATTTTGGGCAGGCATGCCCACTTTACCTCGGAGTACTTGAGGGTGCCCCGAGGCACAATGGAGAAGTTTGCCTCGAACATCGACTACTAGGCTGCAGCCTTCCAGGCCGCGGTCCATCCCTCCAATGAGCATTGTCAAAACAGTAATTGTCATCGACAGCGCCACAGTTTGTCTGAAAGCACGACGAGATACTTGAGGTTGGAGGCTGTAAAAGCTGGCGTCTTTGGAGCTAACAGTGCTAAAAGCAAGGATTTGACAATAAAAGAGTTACACATGTACACCGATGTTTGGTATTAATGTAGGCCTATAACAGTGCTAAAAGCAAGGATTTGACATTAAAAGAGTTACACATGTACACCGATGTTTGGTATTAGCCTAATGTATCTTACAACCTATTAGCCTACTAGATCAATGGAAATGGGCCTGTGTTGTGCTGTATCAATGTTACATTATATCCTCAGAAACAGACGATAAAAAAAAAAACGTAATTTTAATGGATGTTTATGTGTCTGATTGGTGGGCAGTTTATTCGATGCTAATTGGATGTGATAATGATGTCGTATCTTGTCACTCAATCTGTAAAATTGTCACTGAGGTAAATTGCAGGAAAGGGACACCCAGATCAATGCAGTGATTAATTTGACCATCATTTAAAAGGTTTATGTGCACAGCAAAACACTTATTGGCTATTCTTCAAATTTCTTAAAAATATTACACTAAGCACTTTCCCTCACAGAAAAAAGATCAGATGGTCCAAAATGAACAAACTTTATTAGAGACACAGTAAGACACTAACATATCAAAAGGCAGAGGTGTGTTTGTAAATTTACATTTCTTATCCTAGTGAGGATTCAATGATGTTTACAGTCACTTACATGCTTAGAAATACAATAACTTATGTTTATGGGTGGTTATCAGATGTTATTTTTCCCAAACTGATGTACTGTATGTGTAATGACGTGGGCTCGTTCACACCATCACACAATGTGGGGGTTGGGGAGACAGTTGTAAAAATAGTAATTTATTAAGAAAAAGTACAATCTAGCCAGGTCAATAATATGTATCTAGGGCAGTGGTCCCCAAACTACGGCCCGCCACCTCAGTTTAGGTGGCCCCCCAAAACATGTCCGTGGTATATAGAATCCGGCCCGCACGGGAGTACAACATCGTCAAACTATAACCTCCGTAATTTCCCCCATTCATTCTCTATGGCGGGTCTTAACAGTACACATGTAATACTCTTTTTGTCCACTGGTGGTTGTTTTGGCGCTGTTTCGCGTTTGCCATCGAAAACGGAATGAAATGTACAGTATAGTAGGCCTACTGTACCTGCAAACAATGTAAGAGGCCTCTGCTGACTGCATCAGTGCTCAAAGTATTCTAAAAGTTTATCAATTAATTGTTAATAACTAACTAACTTCTATTCAAGTCATAATTCTGGAACTTTCTGGTATAATTATTTATATTTTTTATTCACTCGTTCAATATTCATACAGAGTTCACAAAGTTCTCATCAGGTGAGTGAAAGTTAGAATGGTGGTCATTTCAGATGTTTCTGCCACCACTTCATAAAACTCATCGTTTGAGAACTTTAAATTTGTAGGATATTGCTTGTTCACAACTTGAGCTGTGTATGCAAAGTTCAGAGTTCAAAATATACTTTTGGGACTCCCTGCTTATAGTTTTGAGAATGCTATTATTAGTATTATTTCATTTGAGCTACATTTTACACTGATATGGCAAGATGGCAATATAAACACAGATAACAATGGTATTAAATTGCAATAGCCTATATATTAAATGTAATGGAACATTCAACTAAGGTAGACTGCCTTTGTTCACAGCGCTAAGCTATTTATGGTTACTGATATACTCCGAGTCTCTGGCCCTCTCTTAGAGCCAGGCATAGTGAGCTGGCCCTCGGTAGAAAAAGTTTGGGGACCACTGATCAAGGGTATGTTGGTGAAGTGTTGTGCCTGTATTGATGTAGTGAGCGTCAAGTAGATCAGTGTGGGAATGTTAGCTGTGAAGGAAGAAAATCATAAGAATCATTAAGATACGAGTGAGATACAGAATGATAAAGAGTGTGTCTGTGAATGA
This sequence comes from Alosa alosa, assembly GCF_017589495.1. Lineage (NCBI taxonomy): Eukaryota > Metazoa > Chordata > Actinopteri > Clupeiformes > Clupeidae > Alosa > Alosa alosa. Next base: position 5,827,886 of record NC_063199.1, read on the forward strand.
AGTAAGTTGGATAGTGGCTATAAAAGAAAAGTGCCCACCTATGCAAAGTCCTGTAATGTATTTACATTGCATTGAAACGCATTGTGTGGCAAAGATCAGAAAAGAAGAGTGGTTGCACTCGAAGCCTATCTGGTCTGTTGTCTATTTATAGGCAACAGCACACACAGGAGAACAGGATTGTGCCTGTTTTTGAGTTAACATCTTTTTAGGTTGAACTGTGTCTAGCTGTGTCCTGCTTGTGGGTCAGGTCTAGAAACTGGCCAAAAAAGAAACAGCAGACACTGAGCCCCTCCTTAAGGAACACTGTACAGATTTGACTCACACCATATACACTTACATGTTTAATTGCACCTCTGACCTTGAGCATAAGACTGCAGCTGTTGCAATAAATGGAAAGGACTGTCAGTTAAAGGAAGGTAGCACCCTGATTACGCATGATATATTTACATATTTGGTATTGCTGGATTCAGCACAATCTTTCTAACAAAATGGATTTGCATCATTAAATACTCACAAGTTGTGTATATGTGTGTGTGTTGGGAATTGTGAAGAACTGACATATATAGGCTACCTGATACATGGCCAGGGGCAGCCGTGGCTTACTGGTTAGTGATTCGGACTGTAACCGGAGGGTTGCCGGTTCGAACCCTGACCAGTAGGCACGGCTGAAGTGCCCTTGAGCAAGGCACCTAACCCCTCACTGCTCCCCGAGCGCCGCCGTTGTAGCAGGCAGCTCACTGCGCCGGGATTAGTGTGTGCTTCACCTCACTGTGTGTTCACTGTGTGCTGTTTGTGTTTCACTAATTCACCGATTGGGTTAAATGCAGAGACCAAATTTCCCTCACGGGATCAAAAAAGTATATATACTTATATTTATGTGGCCCGATACAGAAAACTTCAGCAATGAAAAGCCTTTTATGGGGTTCCAGGCCAAAGGTTATTGCTATATGGATTATTTTCTAGGCCCTCACAGTTGTCTATGTCCATAATTTGTTAGTAGCCTACGAGATTCGCATTGTAATGTATCAGTTGTTTAAACTTACCCCATCACGTAAACTTTCAAACTATTATAATATATCAGTTTCAACTTACCATTTAATGTAGAAGTTGGCAAACCGACAAACGTTCCTGCAATTTACCTCAGAGTGACAATTTTACAGATTGAGTGACAAGAAAGATACGACATCAATATCACATCCAATTAGCATCGAATAAACAACTGCCCACCAATCAGACACATAAACATCCATGAAATTGCGTTTTTTTATCGTCTGTTTCCGAGGATATAATGTAACATTGATACAGCACAACACAGGCCCATTTCCATTGATCTTGTAGGCTAATAGGTTGTAAGATCAGGGCCGTGGGAAGTGAGTTTTGGTTGGGGGTGCTGTAGTGGCACCGAAATCGACGGTGAACACGTGAAATATAAAACTGTTGAACACCAACATTAATAAAACGTAATAATTATTGACGCTTCTGATATGGGTGTCAAAACAGGCTAAAGACCCTATCGCACAGCATATTAGACAGAACACATTGACTCAAAACATATGCATAACATAGGCCTACACAACGCAATATTCATAGGCTAGCCTACATTAAATTGATCCACATATCACAAATATAGCCTACAACAAATGCTGACATAATAAATGGACAGTGTAGCCCAGTGGTCCCCAAACTACGGCCCGCCACCTCATTTTGGGTGGCCCCCCAAAACATGTCCGTAGTATATATCATCCGGCCCGCACAGGAGTACAACATCGTCAAACTAAAACCTCCGCAATTTCCCCCATTCATTCTCTATGGCGAGTCTTAACAGTACACATGTAATACTCGATTTGTCCACCGGTGTTTTTTTTGGCGCTGTTTTGTGTTTGCCATCGAAAACGGAATGAAATGTAAGCCTACCTACTAAGTTAGAATGGTGGTCATTTCAGACCACTTCAGCACATAAAATTCTCATAGTTTGAGAACTTTAAATTATTTGTAGGATATTCACAGAGCCCGTTTACGGAGAGCCGGATCACTCCCTATTAACTCCATTGTACCTGCAATCTGTTGCAGTTCCGCTAGGGGCGATCACGAATAAGTGCAAAAACAATGGGGGTCTATGGAGCTAGCCTATCATATTCTCCAACCACGGCGGCCTCCCTTGAAACAACACAAGAGATTAATCAAAGATTGTTAAGGCGCCTTAACAATCTTTGGATTAATCTCGCTCCTCGTTACAAATAGGCAAGGTCTATTCACTAAATTAACACTAAATTACAGATAAACACTCTTCAGAGACATTTTCCTTCTTGCTCAACCATAGTAGGCAGTTGTAATAGCTTCCTGTAGCCTTTGTTTTCCGAGCTAATCATGAACAGTTTCGGAGGTCGTGATTTTTTAAAGTCGGGTCCTCCGAGTTTACGACCGGCATGAAGCAGTAAACCAGAGAATGTCTAATAAGGGGAGAACTGCCACTCTCGGAAAACTTCCGGTTTCTGAACTGGTTGCAGTTCCTTCTGTGGTTCCACATGAGGGCGCTCGTCCACGAGTGCAGAATGCATGGAGGTCTATGGAGCTGTACCCCTCAAAATCCACTTTTCTCGGGATATAATTTGTTTTGAAGTAATTTGAGTATTGTATTCGAAAGGGGAGGCAAAGAAAATACACTTGGTTGAGTATTATATTTTTTAAAGTCACTTAATTGTTCTAAAAAGCTTTTCAAATGTGTCAATGACGTCATTCATTAGCACAATGCTAGCGTGTTATGTGCAACAACGACCCAACCTGTAAGAAATCAAAAGGACATAAGTACTCGTTCATTCAACTTTTGACCTATAACCCATGTTGAAGTTATACATACTACAATCAAATCTGAGATTTGTCAACGACAATCAGGTGAAAGAGACAAATTTAGCCGTCTAGCTCCATTGACTTCCATTCATTCTGCCCTCATGGTGATCGCCCCCAGTGGAACTCTGGTGGATCTGCATCCAAAATTCGGTACAATAGAGTGGTGAAGTCCCGCCCCTTCCATTTGCCTCCATGGGACCTATCTTTCAAAAAATTTTGAACGGCAGTCTATGGCGAAAAATAAATTATTTTCTGGTCCCGGTTGACTTGTGCCTTGAATTACCCATATGATGTTTGTCAATTTTAAAGACAATTTTTCATGTAAAGACATTTGCCGTTTGTTTCGTAACTATTGAATTACAACATTGTGAAAGATCGTAATTCCAACGACTCATCCCATCAGTCGCGTACCCATCGACTCATACCCATCAGTCGCGCTAGTGACGTTAGCTCATTCACAGCCACACTAGATTGTACAAGCATACCAGCAGCAGGTCTGAATTGGGCTTTCCTTGCCGAAGAAAATACCATGAGTCAGAGGATTAAACACATCAGGTAAGTTGTATTCGTCCATAGACTATACATTACATACTGTTAAGTGACATAGCAGGCAGCAAGATGCAACCGTTAAGTAGCATAACAGCTCTTATCGTTTCATTACGTTGGTGACGTATTTTATCGCTCGAGGCGAGAGATGTAGTCCACTGAGTGGATTAAGCACAAAACCAATAACTTTTTGAAGTCTATCAAACAACAGTACTTTCTTGACGTGAAAAATTATCTTTTAAATTCACACACATCATATGTGAAATTTGTGGCACAATTCAAACTGGACCAAAAAAGAATTGTTATCTCTCCATTAACTCCCGTTCATAATTTTTTGAAAGATAAGTCCCATGGACCAGAAGTAGAAGGGGCGGGACTTCACCACTCTATGGGACAGAGTGGCAAGGCTCTCCCAGAGCCCGTCTAAGGATTATTAGACATTCTCTGGCTCTCCGTAGACGGGCTCTGAGTAAACCAAACGCCAGAAAGTTAATCAGGCGTTCCTCCAATCAGGTAGGTGTATTCCAGAAGAGGACATTTCTCGCGATATCATCAAACACTGTAAATTGGCGGAGCTGCAACGTTGCATTTTCGGCAACAACCACCATCGGCGCGTCATTGGGAAAGCTACAGCGACAGTAGAGAGCAGCCCTTTGGGTGAGCTTATCTAAAGCGAAAACCATTAACCAAAAATGACGAGTAAGTAGTGCTGTTGGGATTATGATAACTTCATTCTGGTTATTTAAAGTCACTGCCTACATTGCAATGGTGCATAGCCTACGATGCATGTCGACACCCATTTGTGAGCTAGCTCTTGGGCTAACGTTGTTTGCTTGGCTAAATGGAAACTAGCTAATGTTTACTTCCTTGTTAAACAGCTACACTCCAGACCAATTATTTGGTATCCTTTTGAAAAGAACGACTTTGAAATTGTCTACCAGTACACTCGCAGCTTCACCACGAGCTACATTCGCAGCGAACCTTAAACCAAACCATCTCTTCTACTAGTTTAACGTTAGCTACCAAGCTAATGTGCTTGTTACAACGTTAGCTAGCCAGCTACTATTTTTAAAGTGGTGATGAAAAGCTTTCCATAACAGGAAAAAACGTTGGTTGTTCAACAATCAGTATGCGCGTTCTTGTAGGGGGAAACCAGCGTGAACTTGCCCGACAGAAGAATGCGAAGAAGCAGAATGAGAACGGCAAGGGCAAGCGCAATGATGATGGCCTCTCGGCTGCTGCGAGGAAACAGAGGTGTGCATCTAGATAGCCAATGTTGACCAGCGAGGACCAAGTAGTACAGAGCAGTCGGTGGGCCAATCCTCAAGAACTCTAACTGTTAATACGGAAGATGGTGCCTTGCAGACGAGAATCATCATGCTATGAATCAAACGGCACCTCAGTTCAAGCACTTGTGGGCTAAACCCACATTCCTCACAATTGGTTTGCAATTTTTGTGCAGAAGGAAAAAGTTCTGATTCTACTCTGTCTATGCCTGTTCTAATTTAAATGTTTTTTCTTTCCAATTTGCAGGGATGCCGAAATAATGCAGCAAAAGCAGAAGGCGGCAAATGATAAAAAAAGGGCCAGGTTCTAAATAGTGTCAGACTGATATGGATCCCCCTCACACCAAGATCACCTACGTTTTTAATATTGCCCTATGTGACTGAGAATGAATTTGGGTACTCGTGTGTTGAGGCTCCAGAAAGCAGACCATTGTTGTATCTTTATAACTGTGAGGGGTGCTCTTTATTTTTATTTTATTTTAAAAATCAGTGTCCCATCTTTTGAAGCAGACTCTTTGGTTGAATGAGGATTTGGCTGTTTGATCACCACAGTGCACAGGTCTCAGTTTTCTTGATCAGGATTTACAATGTAAACAAAAGCTGCAAGAATGAACAGACTAATCCATAGTTTGGAAGTAACCCAATCCTGTATTTTTGTAACCTCTCCCTCTCCTTCCTCAATTGTAATAATGTAATAAATGTAAATCTTTCATGCACATTTTGGACGCAGTGTGTATTTGGTGTTTGTCTTAGAGCCTTAAGTGAAACTCTGTTTTAATGTGAACTTTTTTGATGATGCTAAAGAAAGCACTAATGCAGCATGCTTCTGTATTCAGATTGGTGCAGGTTTGATTTAGCTGACAAAATGTCAGTTTGGTTTGACAAGATTTAAGTGTTCAGGTTTGGTTCTAAGCACCTTGATATGTTCACATGTTATAAATCAGATCTGGTCAAACTAATTCATTTTTGAATGGACGAGACATTTCATAAGTCATCCCCACTGAAACGTTTTACTGCTAGTAATTCCAACATGAACATTCCATTCAGCAGGGGTTTGGTATAAAGTAAAGTGTAATATGAGTAACTTGTCAGCCCCTTGATCTGGGATAATGTGTAAGATTATGGACCCCTAGAGAACGGCACCTGTTTAGTGACATTAATCTGTGTAGCCTATTGATTCAATTCATGAAATGAGGCTTAGGCATGGCAGAAACACCCATTGATTTTACACATCAGGAGAAAAAACATTCAGGTTTTTAATTTGGAACATTTATTGTGTACAACTGATTAAAACAAATACATCTACATACAGTAACCTCAGTCCTGAGACTAATCTTTACAATGGTTTCTTAAGAAACATGTTAATTGCTGCATGGAAATCAGCACAATATTTTGTTCTTGTTTGTGTACATAAAATCAGTACTTTTTAACACTAAGTACTACCACAGCTATTTAGCTAAAATGCATTAACTGCTTCTTATGAGCATGTTATGACAGTCATGCAGACTTTACATAAAACACCATCAATGCAGGAAGCGGTAGGCCTATTGCACAGAGATAAAACTGAAATGATTAGCAAAGTATAAATTATGACCTTGGTATTCTGTATCCCCTATGGTTAAAATATACAAAGTTGTGAAACGTCCCAAAAGAACAATGCATGTGCCCTACACTATGCCTTTTACAATAGAGTTGGGAACTCCATGATAAATATGTCCATCAATATAAAAAGGTTAAGGCACTGCACACTGCGTGTTTACTGTGCTGCATTGCAGCAGTTACCAAATGTCTTCTTTCGACCCGTTTGACTCAGCTTGATGAAGCCCTCTGACTCTCTTCTTACTTTAACGTGTTTCTTAACATCTCTGTGAAGGACAGACAGCACATTTCACAATACTGCTGTGGTGATAATAGGAGTGGCCAGAGACTGGCGATGAGATAGATGCCTTACCTTGCCAAATGGAGGACTGCCTCCACAACATTGGTCCCCTCTTTAGCACTGGTCTCACAGAATAGGGCGTTGTAGGTCTGATAAGGAAGATACAGTATATTACACAAGAAAGAAAAAAAAAAACATCTGTAGAACTCTCTTACGAGTGACTGCCCTGGATACATCTATATGAGGTGCGAGGCCTCACCATAGCAAGTTTCTCTCCGTGTGCGGTGCTCACACAGCTTCCCTTAGGCCTTTCTTCCCGCAGGTCCACCTTGTTTCCAATCACACACATGGGGATGCTTTCCTCGGTGGACTCCTAGAAAAGCAAAACAATTAGGTCTGTACTCAGCTGATCAACATACATACTGCAAGACCACACAATGAGGCTGTGCACTGTACTATGCCATTACACGAGTGCAAAATATCACTACTAACAATAACAGAGGTTAATGTAAGCTTGTCATTTTTGTGGATCTTTGTGGGATACCTGAATCTGTTCCATCCAGTCCCTGACATTGAGAAAGCTACTCTCCGAGGTCACGTCATACAGGAGCAGTACACCATGGGCTTTGCGGAAGTAAGAACGGGCAATGCTCCTGAACCTTCAAGATGTGAACCAAACAGGAGTTAGGTAAAGTGTTTTAAGAGTACTGGAAAGTTGAAGGCCCGGAACATAACTGGGCTTTAGTCCAGGTCTGTGTTTTCCACGGCATCGCTCTTTAGAGATGCTGCTACCATGACAGCTATTATTATTGCTATTAGGAGGTGCATCAACCAGTTATGAGGTGTTAGTCTTGAATAACAAGTCTGGTGACTTCTTTGAAATGATGAATATTATGATTGCCCTTCTCTGTGTACCTTTCTTGTCCTGCTGTGTCCCAGATCTGCAGGGTGGTATTCTCTCCATCCACCAGCATCTTCTTAATCTGGAAGTCCACCCCTATAATCACAATCTCACTTTACATACACACAACTGGGTGTGTGTGTGTGTGTGTGTGTATATATATATATATATATATATGTTGCAAGAACCCAGACCCCCCCCCCCCCTTGCACTTACCCAATGTGGTCTGAATATCACCCTTAAATTCATTGAGACTCAGTCGCAGTAAGAAGCTCGATTTGCCAGACCCAGCATCTCCTGCCAGAACCAGCCTGTACATGGGGGCTGGGCCATCAGATTCCAGCAGGTTTGTCTCCAGTGGCTGTTGATCAAAAACACACTTGTGAACACAATACTTCATAAGTTAAAGTGAGCATACATGTCCGGTGATAACAGGAATAGGAGTTGTGTGCAAAATGATGTAAGATTAATTCATCCTTCATTTTTATTCAAATAAACTTAACAAAGGTTGTAACATGCAAGCCATGTTTTGCCTTTCTTTTTGTACCAAGCATCTGCAATGGTAAATTAAGGAAATGAACTAAAACATCAGCATGGTATGAAACTAGGTCATCAGGTTGTTTGGTCAGATGGACAGCTTGAAAATGATGATCTTACCTTAGGGAAAGCTGACAAACGTCTTCTGATGGAAGATGCAATTGAACTCACTCGACTGGCTGCCACAGACCCATCTACCTCAGACTTTGTCTCCGTCATCTAACAGAAAAAAATATTTTTTTTCTTAACACTTCATACTTCACCCATTCACTAAATATAGCGATCCTTAATGGATTATAATCTGTCTTACTTCCAGCTCTGATGGAGCGTAGGAATAACTATGGTGCACCGTTTCTATGGAGTCTCTGCTCTCGTCGCTGTCATAGTCACTGCCCGAGTCGTCCACATCCATGGACGTGGCCACTCCACTGTCCAGGTATTTCTGTGCCCAGCTTGCCACGTGCTCATACCGTGGTTGAGAGGAATCCATTGTAGCCATTTGCTCCTCTTCACTGGCAAAACTACCCAGAAAGGAGAGCACCTCATTTAAACAGAATTGTCATAGCTGTCCATTTTTGTAGGCTACTGATGGGGTAGCAAAGCACTTTACCTGTTATGGCTTAATGTGCTCTGATGAATGGGCTTCATCTTTCGGGAAGGGTTGTCAAGCTTTGGTGAAAACTGCGGAAAAGACAAGACATGTTGATCATGGCCATATAACAACTGGTTTAGGAACAGACATACTGCCACATCAGGGCTGCAATGGCCTCAAGTCAGATGTGCTGAGAGAAATAGGTCTCTTTGGCACTGCCCTCCACCTAATGACACAGTTCCCATGGGTCCTTCACATGCTTGAGAATTTGAGGGGGTTTGAAAATAGACACAGATTGACATGGGTCATTGAAAGTGCTTGCATTGATGTATTCTATGTAAGAAAAGGAATGATGCCAGATCTGACATCACAGCATCACAGCACAACTGGAAAGTGTTCATACATTCAAGCCTCTCTCTTTCTAATTGTTGTCTGTGAGCTTCTGTAAAGCCATATAGTTCTCATTAGAACATTTCTCAATGTCATAACAGTAATTTACCTTGATCCGTGCCTCAAACTATTGAATGTTGAGCCCTTGCATTTGAGTAAACAGACCTGGAAAAGTCCTTGATTTGTAAAACAAACTGTAGATACCCTGTAACGAGCATTGAACCTCAACAGTACTACCTTGGTCATTCTTTACTTATTTTTGTATTTAAATGATGCAGGCTACCGTCAATTCGAGACAATCACCAATAATGAAAAGCTGTTCAGTAATAGGAGCTTCTCATGCACATCTGTACTTTATTTCTTCATCATGGTAGAACAGAAGTGAGACTTACACGTCTTTTATTAGAGGCCGCATCATTGGCCAGCGCAGAGCGTAGTCCATCGTTGCTGTCGTATAACTTCTTATTCATTTCCCTTCATGATTAAAAGGGGTGGGGGGTATTACATGAGAATAGAGGATTTCCAAAGAACAGTTGTAAAAGGAAATGGAAAAATGCTCAAAATGGCATCTCACTGGAGGATGTCGATGTGATTTGTGTATGACTGGTATTCGAGCACCATCCTCTTCAATTCATTGGTTTCCCTGTGAAAACAAGAAGTAGGCCTAGTACTGGGTACAGACTTAAAGACCATCAGATCGTTATCAATTCTGAACATTTCCACATTGATTCGAAATTGTCAATGTGACACTGGGTTGGAAATCAGTTTACTAGGGAGTTGCACAAGTCTCGCTTCAGTAGAAGTACTGTAATGGTTGCAGTAGCAGTAGTAGCAGTTCTGTAGTGGCTTGTTTGTTATTTATTTGGTACCTCTCATGCTGAAGCTGTTGGTCTGTGTAAGAGTTCTTTAGCTTGTCCAACTCCACCTGTAAGATCGAGATGTTTGTCTGCGCCTTCACAAGACAACTCCTCAGCTCCTCTTTCTCCTAAAATTGAGATATTAATGAGTCTTGACAAAAGATGGATATATTCTGAACAGAGAAATCTACAATTTCATAGAAAAAAGTAACGTCATGATACTATGATAGTCAAATGCACTCAGCATACCTGTGACATTTCATTGAGCTGGTTTCTCAGTTTGTCCACATCTTCCCTGGAGTTATTCAATTCCAGCTCCTCTTGATATTGCTGTACACGTTTCAATAAAAAAAACAAGGGTGAACAGCTGAATACATACTGAATCAAATAACAGAATAGTCAAATGAATCTGAGATATGTCAGTGTTCCGTATTGAATAATATCTCTTGTACAAAACACAAAAGCATTAACTGTACACCCCTACAGCAGGGCCTCTACCCTTGAGAGCCGGTCCACGGTCACTTGCAGGTCAGCCACTTCGTTGTCATGCCTCCTCTGCATCGCTGAGACAGCTCCTTCCATTTTCCTCTGTTCCTGTGGCCGAAAAAAAAAAAAAAAAAAAACAAGAGGTGAAGTGCTTTCATATAAACCGGCCGAACAAAGGGGCCTTCACAGGATTTATAGAGGGCGCTTTGTGAGCGCAAACACCAGCGCTGCCCAGCTCTGCCACGAGAGTCAGCCCCTGACCCTAAGGAATGCAGGTGAACCACTACACTCAGTACACAGAGGAAGAGACTCGGACGACAGCCCACTGTGGGTGTTTTCGGCTTGGATATCTGTTAGTTCACATACCAACGCATTGCTCTTACAAGCGGTTTGTCTGCCTGGTATGTGTCTAAGCTCCAAAAGTTCATGTCTTTGACACCAACAATATGTAACATTGAACAACCAATAACATTTCAAGTGTATTCCTATTTTAACGTCCATGAGTGCGAATGTCAAAGAAAATCTTTACATTACACTGATGAATAAAAAGAATATGTTGGTGTTAGAAGAGGTCTGTCTGGTACTGTATGTGCCTAAACTTCAACAATTCATGTCTTTGACACCTATAATATGAAAAAGATTTCCAGAGTATCCCTATTTTATATCAATGCATGAATGTCACAGACTGCCTTCACACATTATACTGATGCACAATAAAGAATATTATTTAAATCAGAGGAATTCCAAAGTTTATCGTCCCTTCTCCAGATGCTTACCTCCTCCCTGACCCTCTCCTCAGTTCGACGAATCTGCACCTGCACATCCTCCTCGAGTTCAGCCAATTGGCTTGTGTTCATCTCCTCTGTCCTGTCAGTCAACACAACCACAGTCATACACTGATGCAGCAGATGTCCAAAAGGAAAAACACTAAGAAAATGATGATGGCTTACACTCCACCAGAAATGGTTTAAACTCCACAAGAAATGGCTTTTTCCTTTCTGAAAAAGGTCCAGGAGACCGTACAAACAGATTTTGAAAACATATCTTCCTCGCAGTCTCTTGACATTCCCACAGGTCTTCTAGTGATGGCATTCTCTGTGACGCTTAACTAATCACAAAAAAAGTGATACTACAGTCTGTAATAGTCATGTGACTTTACTTGACCAATCATTCATGAATGGAGGAGGGACGTTTTGAATCACTGGTCACAGATATGCAAGACAAGATACCCTACCAAAGGACATTCCGGACAAAAAAAACATTGTTTTTCCTATCTCAAACTTTAGTTAGAACAACATGTATTCAGATACCATGGTCCATTGCAAATTGCACATCACAAATAATCTGGTAGGATAGTTTTACAATAATTATCCTTGCAGAAGAATTACCAGTAATCTTTACAGTTCAGAGACTGTGAAAAGACCTTCTGAGCTGAAGTACAAGCAGAGCAAGCTAAATAATTTCCAGACTTCCTTCTTCCCTGTACTAGACAATTCACCTGCATTTCATGAAAATCACAGTCTGGAAAATAACAATGGAACAGCCTTGAACAATTCAGCCTTGAGACAAATCCACCTTTGAGGCTTTGTTAACACCCAACTACTTAACCCTTGTAAGGTGTTCATATTTTTGTTACACAGCCAATGTTCCTGGATCTGGTGGACCCACCCCACCACATTATTAAGCTTCTAAATCAATACAGCCATTACAATTTATGTAAAAATACTTAACAGATGTTTACTTTAGCTCAATCACCAATGTTATATACATCATTTATGGTTCATATTTGCCATTTACCCCTGTGAGATCACATTTATGATCATATGATCATTTTGTTTTTTTTGTGAGAAAATTAGGAAATTCCATTAGCCTATATATTTTGGAACTTTGTGTGGGAATACCAGGTGCAGAAAGACAACATTTCCACACACACACACACACACACACACACACATACACACACACACATACACACACAGCAGGCCTATTTAGGAGGAGGACACATTTAAGGTACATAGCACCTACATTACATTCGGGTCAAGTAGACCCGAACACCTCATATGTAATAGTTATGTGTAGGTGGGGCATACCGTGTGGAGTCATTGAAAATATCTAATAGTTATTTTTTATGTTCTTCACAGAAAATGAGCCAAGGAGTTAGAAGAAATAACAAATAGCCTAATTTTGTCTTTCAAACATTGAAAACGGGTCCCACACAGACCCAAACACCAAGGGTTAAATGAATCACATATTGTGAATCATGGTGAATACAATGCCTCATACTGAGAGCTCAAAATCTGAATCTGAACACTTGTTTACTGAATTACTTGCTACCAAGAACTGACGTCAGTTGAAATCAGTAGCCTACCTTATCAGTTGTGTGCTTCTGATTAAGCAATAATAACTACATCAGTGTCCAAATTGACACCCTAGCTGCTTGGTCGAAACTCATGAATGAGATGTGACATCCAGTAATGACATGATGGTCAAGAGCCATCTCCAATATGGACACAAACACTATGTCACATTTCTGTACTGGCTCAACGAGGACATGCAAGGTCAAGCAAACTGACTCAGACCATCAAATGTATTACATAATAACCATTAAGCTTATCTGAAGTGAAGGTGGTGTCATATGCTAGATACATCTTCATCCATGTATCCACCGGGCTTCTTTAAAAGCTTGCAAGAACTGAAATGCACTGTTCATTTTTATCAGATAAACGTTTTCAAGAGCCTCCAGTCTACTGATCTCAAACTACCCAAACATCTATCTCAATGAAATATATTATCTGCTATACAGAATTGTTCAGAGGTAAGGACACTGTTAACTGTATATGTAAAGCCCCTCTCCTCACCGCCTCAGGCTGGTTTCAAGCTGCTCATTCTCCAGACGCTGCTCTCGACTCTCGTTGACCAGACCCTGGATGAGTTCTTCATACTGCTGTAGTAACTGTACATCAGAGGATCCATAGATCTGTATGTACAACTCACTGAGTGGATCCCGTAACCTGGAAACAAAGGTCAGATGAATGCTTCAAACATGGTCAATTCCCACACATATCCAGTATAGGCTAATGTCAAGACAATTAGGCCACAATTAGACAGGCCTATAGGCTACTGTTTCTCTTCCCCATTGACTGCTAGTTGAGCAACAAACTTCTGTCATGCTGTAGGCCTGCTCGTATTATTTTCTTACAATGCCAAAAACGTCTTTGTCCATTCCATTCATTCAGTAGGCTACGGTATCCTGAGTTTGTAAGTGAATTGGTTCACAGCTTTAGGTTGGTAAATTCAACAATAGGTTCCTTTAAAAGGAACTCGTTGAAAAAGTTTAACTGTAGCAATCATCGTGTCATTAAAGATGCAATTTAAAGACAGAAATCCAATTCACATGCATAAACTGACTTTGAGCTTTACCTTCCCAAAAAGTAAACTATGTCGCCATCCAATGAGTTCTCGAATTGATCCCAAGGGCTGACGTGACTTTGCAGAGAACCCTCAAGTGAGGCCAGGTTAAGGGTCTCCGAAACTTCGAGAAACCGTGACGAAAAGTCGCTGTAATTGATACTCCCGTCCGCGTCCGAGTCGAATTTATTGAATAAAGTTCTCATGTCCTTGTTGGGAACATTGAGCTCCCGGCAAACTACGGCGAAATCTTCTAACTCGATTCGCCCAGATCTGTTTACATCACAGGCAGAAAAAAGCCTTCGAAGGTCTGGTTTATCCATTCTGAAGAGTCAAACAGCCTTGGATCTTTTCAAATGCGTTTCACTTGCAACCAGAGAATAAAAAAGCCTAAAATCCTACATCAAACAAATGCAATTGTGACTCCAAGTGATCCCAAATCGTGTTCTTATATTATAATAATCCATTAAATAATTCCCTTTAAAACTACCTACAACAGGTGAATTCCCCACTTAATTTGCCACACAGGTGAGTTAGCTAAGATCCATGACTGAACAAGACGACACTTTCCTGCTAGAATGGTATTTCAGATGTCTTTGCAATCTGCAGACCATTGGTTCATCACATAAAGGGCGGGACTAAGCTAAGGTAGGCTATACTGTCCAGTTCATGCAATATAATTATTTTGTTTTGAGATTTAAGGATAATTTTCTAATAATTCTGTGTTGGACGTCATTTTAGTTTGATCTGTGAAAGAAACTTGTTTGTTTATCAATGTTGCAATGAATGCTTATTCTGAATTATTAATGAATAAACAATTACTTTTAACTTTCTTTTGAATAGCATATTTGGAAATTGTTGTCATTTCTCTGGTATGTGGTAATTTGCATGTGACTATGCAAGAGCCAAACAAAAATCTGTTTCAGTATTTAGGCAACTAGGCCATTCCCCTTTAATCTTGTTATTTTCCTTTCAGGCGTGGACTCCTTTATCTGAACTGACTACCTCTCAGGTTTGTGTATGTTCTTGTGACTAAACCACCGCACCCTGAATAATTTGAATGAAATAATAGCTGTTAACAACCAGGTGCATTGAATCTCAACGAGAACTGGATCTAATAGTGCTATAATAGGCTATTATAATCTCAGTAAGAATCCCTTTTGAGACCATCTTTGAGTTGAAATTGTAGAATGCTAAATGTTCTTCCTTGTCATGGGTTCAGTGAGTCTCATTTTTAACGCCAATCTCTGTGCAAACAAGGCCACTCCACCTACACTTAAACAAGATTGATGTGTTGACGATTCAGCCAGTGTAACTTTTTCACTGACGTAGAGTCATGCAACTCAGATAGTCATTGACAATGGCACTGCATATGCACTGTGTGTACTGATGTGTGCTGCTGCATGAAGCCAAGGGTGGGGAGTTTACTGCAGGAGATGAAATCTATAATCCTGCTGCCCTTTTAAGGAGGCAAATGAGGGTTTCAACAGTCATCACTTTCTCAAAAGAAGTAATATGAGTTGGTATATATATTATATATAACATGGCAGTGAATGCACTAAAGAGTTTAAACATGGCAGTGAATGCACTAAAGGAAAAAGCTCGAAGAGCCCTAAATGCAATTAAAAGAAAATTTTATAATCTCCAAATTCCAATTAAAATCTGTCTTAAAATATTTGATAGTGTCATCCAGCCCATTGCGCTGTATGGTAGTGAAGTATGGGGTCCACTCAGTCATCATAGATATACTCACTGGAACAAACACACAATAGAATCTCTATACATGCTTTGTTCTGCAGATACATTCTACAAGTACATAGAAAAACACCAACAAATGTATGTAGAGCAGAATTAGGTAGATACCCACTAATCATTAACATCAACAAAAGAGCACTCAATTTTCTAAATCACCTTAAATCCAGCCCACAAGATACCCTTCATTCTAAAGCCCTCCAAACCCAAGAGCTGAACCCAGAAAAAAGTCCCCTACATCAGTTGTTGCAGAGCCACTTTGATCAGTCTCACAACAACACTGTTTTCCAAAAACCAATCAGAGTAAACCAAATTATGAAACAATGTAAAGAATCCTATTTGGAATATTGGAAAGAAGAAACTAAAAATCAAAGCAGATTATAATGCTATCTGGCCCTAAACCGAGAATATAAATTAGCAGAATATCTTAATACTGTCAGAGATAGAAAACAGAGACTGACCCTTACCAACTACAGGCTAAGTGACCACAAATTGGAAATCGAAAAAGGAAGACTCAGAAAATCATGGCAACCAAAAGAACATAGAATATGTGGTTACTGCATGACAGGTGAGGTCGAGACAGAGATGCACTTTCTCCTACAATGTACATCCTTCGATCAAACAAGAAACCTTTTCTTCAACAAATTTAACTCAGAAATTCCTAATTTTAATGAACTTAATGACATATCAAAATTAAATATACTATTAGGAGAAGGAGATAAAGCATATCTTGCTGCCCAGTATGTATCAACATGCCACAATCTGAGGGACAATGAGCGACCTATATCGACAAATAAACACACACACAGACACACGCACAGACAGACACACACACACACACACACTGCATTTTATTTGACTTTTACCTATTTATTTTATTCTTATGAAAATCTACTGACATGTATGTGTTCAGATTTATTGTATAACTGCTTTGGCAATATAAGTGAGCTTGTCATGCCAATAAAGCATTCTTGAATTGAATTGGTATAAACAGGTGGCTTGGAGGTTTGCGGTGCTAGATTTAAGCTCAGTCTGCATTGTTATGTAGATGAACTAACTCAACAACATATTCTAAAAACAGATGACTTGAGCCACACAATTTGGAGGGAATCTTGCCATACAGGTCAGACACTATTTAACTTAGTTAGATAGCGCCTGACTAGTATGGACTGAATCCAGCATGATTTGGCACAAACAGGTGTGACTCAGATCATACGTTTTAAGAATATGCTTCAAGGTTTCCTCATACTTCCATTTATGCACCTCTCCACATACAAACACTTTGGCACTGTACCTGGATGCTGAAGGAGTTTCATTAACTGAAATGATATACAATGTGAAATGGAATGAAAGAGCTATTGTTTACTTTCCAAAGAGGATATACAGCATCAAACATCAAACATATATTTTATCTGTTTTATTTTAGAAAATTAAAATAAAGTGCTTTTTATGTACAGTATAATAAAACAACAGAAACAGTAGTGATGTATAATACATAAAAATACATTTCACAACAGCTTTTTGTACAATGGCAGCTCCATTTACAAATACACCTTTACATAAAAGTTTACACAATGTCAACAATGAGTCTGACAGACTTGGCACACTGTTGCCATGACTCTGGAGTGCCTCTGCACCTGGGAGGAGGGCCAGCAGCCTCCTCTGCTTAACTCAAGGAGATCAAAGACCTCACTACAGTCCCATAAAAACATAAGTCTGTCACTGAAGTACAATGCAGCGTGTGTGGATAAACAATAAAATCTGCTCTGAGTCGTCTGAATATTATAACTACTTTTGTACGGCATTGTTTGTCAGTGGATGAGCAGGTAAAAGCCAATTTTCTTTATAATAACCACAGGTTGTTTTATGTACCTATGCACATTTTAAATCGCAAATGAAAGACAAATGTAAAAAAGAAGACAGAAAAATATATGTTAGTCATGGATTCTTTGTGCTTCAAATATGTGTGTGTGTGTGTGTGTGTGTGTGTGTGTGTGTGTGTGTGGGTGTGCATGCTTCTCTGTGTGTGAGAGTGCATGCACCATTGTGTGTGTGTGTGTGTGTGTGATTAATGAATACAGGTACAGTATGTGTATTTGCAGTACTTAGTATATGGGGTATAGAACTCTAGATAGACCGTTTTTTATGCACAGTACATACATAACCAGTGGTGGACTGTTGCACAGACAGCCTTCCAATTTACAGTGGTTTACGACAATAATCTGCTTTTAAAATGATAAAATCAACACATTTAGCTTTTTATTGGTTCTATTGTGCAGTTACTGGCCACAAATGAAAGGCATTGAATCAAATATATTGATTTCATAATCTTTGAGTGAGCCTGAATGACATTTTTGATCTACCACGAAATAGCATGCAGTTGACAAGGCTGCTATTTGGTTAACCTGATCATGTTGTCACAAGGCTAGAAGCACATTATTTGATGTCCGTTAACAACCTTGGAGTCATAAAATGTTGCTTGAAGGCATCTTCAAAAAGAAAACATGACAAGAACCTGCTACAGAACTGTAAAATAACAAAATAAATAAAATAAAAAACATTCCCAACTAAGGCTTCCCAACATTCTGTGCAAAAAACAATGCATTGTGGGTTAAAGCAGCTTTGTGCTGTCTGTCTGCCCCTACACTACAGAAACCTTCCATTTACAACAGTCCCCACAAACACAGTTAGAATGTACATATATACACATCTTTCCCATTACAGCCTGTTAGCAGTATGCCTTTTGCTCAGCTACTTTGTCTGACGAAATGAAATGAAAAATACCTTATACAATTGCTAGACTATATTTAAATAAGACACTAAATGTTTTACTTAAAGATATTTTGGAATACTTTCAATGAGTGTGTCACTACATTCCACCATAACAATATTTGCATTTGCTGCTGCTGCTGTTGCAAAAAAAAAACTGGCAACAATTTCACAAAATTTTCACTACATGACGGTGCGTCATATGGTTCAGAATAGTTTTATCTTTGGAAATAAATGAAATGCATTTATATATATATATAGATATATTTCTTTTAGGTCACATTGTCATGAATCATTAAGGTAGTGGGTATGAAACTGAGACAACAGTACCCCTGTCAAGCTATGGAGTTTTAAAATTATGCTTACAGAACACATAATACACAGAACCCAGAGAGGTGTGGTTGGGCAACACATTTAGTCTTTTTTGTGTGTTGATACAGTATTTAGGTAGATTTTACTTCACTGTGGTTCCGCCTGCTTGCATGATCATTCATTCACTGGTCCAAACATAGTCTGTGTTCATATCTAAAATGAACTGTTTCTCATACAGCCCACATACAGCTAGATAGTCTAATTAATGGATGTCTATTCTCTCCTACTTTCTGACCATTTAATGTATGCTGGTAAACTCTTGTGCTCATAAACACTTTCTTAGGCAAATTTGTATTAGTTTCTACTAATGTTGCTCAGATGGACAAAAATGTGTGTCCGTAGGTCCCTAATGTTAAATTGATTGTGCCATGAACCATGTTACATATATGCAACAGGATATCTTTTATTTGTTGCTATTATTTGATTAATGTTGTTTTGTTTGTTTGTTTGTTTTGGCACATACAACATACAATAATTTTTTGGTAATGTAAACAAACACAGAAGGATGTTGGTCATCTCTGCTGGGTGTATCAGTCACTGACCTGCTGACAGTTCAGCTTCCCACATGCTGAACACACTCTCTTACTCGCTGTTTCACTGAGCCCCGATGGTCCCTGTGTATGATTTTGTGCCCCGCTGCTGCTTTGCATCATGGGTAATGTATGCTTGGAGTGCTGGATGCACACTGGGCTCGTTATCGCTCCCATACATGATTGCATGAGTGTGAAACAGAGTTTTGAGGTGTTAGGCTGATAGTTTTGAGGTGTAGGCTGCCACCCAGATGGATGTGTGAGCTAAGTGTCCTGATGACTTTCTGTTTCACATTATTTTATATGCTTTGCATAGTATACTGCCACTTAGTGATGTCACATTATTATTGTATGTATATAGGATCATAAACCTCTTAAACTCATATTTACTCAAATTTCAATAAAGGCAACATATCTTCTAATACCTTGGCATTGACAGTGCTCATATCCCAAAGACATTGTCTGTCCCCTATACTCTGTCCAAACCCCTGTCTGTTCACCACATGGAGCCTGTAGAGTTTGTACAGTCTTAGAGTACCAGTCATTTTAAATGGACTGCAAGTCTGCTGTGGAGTACATTCGTGAGTTCTGCCCTCTCTCTCTACCTCTATGGGAGTCCTCTGGTTGCATCGTAACAAGGGACCACGTCAGCGGGAGTGCTGGTGAAATTGGGACGAGGGCAACACCAGGTGGAATGAAGGCGCATGCCCCACTATGGCGAGCCCCTGGAGGCCTCTGCTCAGCAGCTTCCGAGATGATGTGAGCGAGCGGATCGTTTTTGGACGGACTTCTTCAAGGAGGCCTCTTTGGCGCCCTCCGTGTCAGCTCAGTGGAATACATCATCAGGTTGGCCGAAACGCACTGGACGTTCTGGACACCTTGGCATGGATTCTGACCAAACACCTTTTTTTTTTTTCTTCTGCCCCTTAAGCCTCACTGTAGGAACTATGGGAGCGCTGGTTGTAGCTGACGTAGGGAAATGTGCACAGGACCACAAGACCTAAATGAGGACCTTTTCCATGGGACCAAGTGCAAAAAAGTTTTTCTTCCAACAACAAAAAAAAAGCAAAAGACGAAACACAGATGAGGAGTCCCACTGCGGTGAGTTCAGGACATTACCCTTTAAGTGTTCCCATGTCTGGAGTGTTCTTTTAAAGGATTAAAAGAACACCATTTCCCATCAGTCACCACTGCTTTTGTCAGTCACTTCCTCCTTACATTACTACGCCAGTCGCCACCCACATCACACTATGGAGTCTTTGATCTCGGAGCCCAGGCGGACTCGAGGCCTCGGACACGTGGGTGAGATCTCCACGTGGCTCTCCTTCAGGTTCAGTGGCCTCTTCTCTGACTCAGAGAAGCTCTTGCTGTTCTCGGGCGAGGAGCACTGGTCGTGCGTGGGCGTGCTGCAGAAGTAGTTGTCGTTGAGTGTCTGGTAGCCCTTGTGGTCAGAGACGGACGGCGGCACGGCCGTGTTGCCGTTCAGCGGCAGGCTCTCGTGCGGCGGCTTTCCGCCCGCCAGCCGCGGCTTCTTCTGCGGCATGTTGGGGCACTCGCCCTCCTTCAGCATGGACTTCATGCGCCCGCGGTTGCGGTAGACGACGAACAGCGAGAAGGCCACCAGCGAGAAGGCCAGCAGCGCGCACACCACGATCAGCTCGTTCCAGTACGTCTTGGTCTCCAGCTGGGGAGAGCGCGCCTCGCCCGGCAGCGCGATGGGCTCCTCGCGGGGCGCCAGCGGCGTGCGCGAGCGGCCGAACAGCGTGGTGCTCTCCTGACGCATTGCCTCTGCCCGCACGCAGTAGTTGGCCAGCAGCTGCCGGAAGCCCTCCTCCACCGACCAGCACTCGTAGGTCTCCTGCCGGTCGCCGTGGGCCACCACCACCAAGCCGCCGTCCGGGCTCGGGTAGAGGAACTGGCCGGCGTCCGCGCTGTACTCCCATTGCCTCTCGGCCAGGTTGGAGCGAAGCTTGCACGGGAGCACCCTGAAGGTGTTGGCGGGCATGACGATCAGCTGGCACGAGGACGAACCTAGGGCAAGGGTAGGGAGGAAACCAATCAGCATTTTAACGGCATGTCATCATCTGAGCAATTTGAAGAGCTGACCGCACCATTAAGCTGGACTAACACGGACGAGGAGGACTTACGAGTGGACGAGGGCTTTGGAGACCGCGTGCTGGGTGTTGTCTTGTTACAGGAGACAGTGGTGTCTGCATTATCCACGTCCTGCTGCCATTTGCTAAAAGCACACAGGAGCACAAGACGGTTCAGTAACACGCACTGGGTCTGACAACAGACCTGAGGACGTCACTCCGTCCAATTCTATTCCACTCCACTTACAGTAGCCTCAGGGACACCATCTGACAGCTGATGAGGTCAAGTTACACTAACTCTAGCCTGAACAACATGTTTGTTAAACCTCTTTCACTGAAAAGAAAAGAGTACCAGTGCACTTGTACTGACCTCCCAGGGGGCGCCAGTCTGACGTCCATACACTGTCTCCCTGTCCAGGCGCAGTAGGGGTCCCTAGAGAGGACGCACTCCCCGCAGCTCGGGTAGTTCGAGCAGTTGGCCACAGGGACCTCCGCCAGCCCGGAGAAGGAGGACACATAGAGCAGACCCTGCAGCAGGAAGCACAGACACAACACATCGTGAGGATTTTACAAGAGCGGAAATACCCCAAGAACATCTTACTATATTTACACCAGCAGTGCGAATTCACGATTTCAATTCATGGCGTGAACACGATTCAAAATGATGGTAATTTCCTGGTGGCACTGTGACCGCAAGGTATGCGACATAAAAAAGAACAAACAGTGAAAATGCTGCAGAGATGGGGGGGATGGGGGTGGTGGGGGGGGGGTGGTGTGGGTAGTTGGGGAGAGGTGGGACTCATTGTGTGTCATGTGCTGTTTACTTCCCATCTGTTTGCCAGCTCCCGAGAGAGGAAGCTGGAGATGTAATTATCTCAGCAAAAGTGAGTCTACACCCTCCGTCCTCTCCTCACACACACACACGCACGCACGCGCACACACATACACACACACACACGCACACAAATACACACAGGCACGCACACCCCTGCCTGCAGGCGTCTCTGTTCAAGGCTGATGGGTTACCTAAGCTGGCCACTCTGACATTTACTTACTTCATAATCACTCCCTAAAGATCCCAGTGTGATACTCCACCAGGGAACATTAGCACATTGGATGTGAGAAATGCACAGTATAAATAAGATTCATTATTATCCATTACTAAGACCAGAGGACCGCCACTGTATTGTAAGTTGTACTGTGCTGTTGTGTGGGGATACAAGTAAAGGTGTGTGTGTGTGAGTGAGAGAGAGAGAGGGGTGGTGGCTACCTTTTCTATATCAAGTTCGATGTGCTGCACAGGCTGAGGTGTATGGAACAGGACCATCTCCTCGATGATGTGCATCTTGCCCTGCACATTGATGGCCTTGTGGAGCCTACCGTCATCTGAGAAGGACAAATCATTTATCATCACAACCATGCTAAACACACAAACTAAATACTAAATACATAAAGCCAGAAATCTATACCTTCAATAAAACAGAAATATAAACATATATCATCTTTAACCTAGCATTTTAAAAAAAACACATTCAATCGTCCACTGAAGTTGAAAACTGAAAGGCTATCATCCTCACAGTGGGTTGCTCTGGCTGAGCAGGTGTGTCTCACCTGTGCCGATGAAGAGCACATCGTAGGCTTTGCGGATCGACTGCACCTGGTGGACAGCGATCTGTGTGTAGCGCACGTTGCGCTTGAGTAGGAGGGGTTGGCTGCGGATCACGTTGTCCATCAGGAAGTGGTCCTTGACAAAGTTCAGCACCTTGTCGGGCATGTGTAGAGAGGTGGAGATACCCATGCCGCGAGCCGCGTTGGTGATGCACTGTGGGAGAAAGACAGGAGGATGAGGACGAGGACGAGGAGAGAAAGGGGGGGGATGAGGACGAGGAGAGAAAGGGGGGATGAGGAAGAGCAAGAAAGGGTCCGGAAAGAGAAAAGGAGGAATGAAAAAGAAAACAGGAAAGGCATAAAAGAGATAGAGGAGCAAGAGAAATGAGAGATGAAGTCAGAGAAAAGAGAGTGAAAGAGAGAGAGGAAAGGTGAAAAGAAAGATGAGACTGGGGTCAGATGGCACGTTGAGTATAGCACTGTCTTTCCTACTAACACACAACACAAACACATACATATCCAGCAAATAAAAAAATAATTCTCACACACACTCACACACACACACACACACAGACGTCTGTTTTCAAAGCGAGTCTGACACAGATGGACTTCATCAGAGTGAGTTTGCTGGCTGCGCAGGATTGGCTGCAGATAAGGCGTGTGGGAAATGAGAGCGGCCCGAGGAGGCCGATAAGTATCAGGGCTGCTGGGCTGCAGACCGCCAGCGACAGCACCAGCTCTCAGACTGATACCAAGAGAGCCACTGATGCCCACTGCTGATTGGAGATGTTGTGTGTGTGTGTGTATATATATATATATATATATATATATATATATATATATATATACACACACACATGTGTGCGTGTGTGTGTGTGTGTGTGGTGTGTAGTAGTAGTGTGTGTATATGTAGTGTATATAGTGTAGTGTGTATGTGTCTAAGATGTGCAGTCCTCAAACACACACACACACACACACAGACATATCAATATATCTCCCGATGACTGATGTCAAGCTGATATTCTCTTAATTTTATTGCCCATCCAATCCTTTTCAACAGCAAATCATCTGCCCACCTTCCCTTAATATATTTTTCTTTCAAATAATTCACGTCCATGACTGAACCTGCTGAGGTATTTCTGTGGGCTTTTGGAGGTAGCTAATCTCGCAGCTGGACACAGCAGAGGGGTGGAGTGCAGTGCACTATTACGGCCATCGGGGGGCAGCAGTACTCACCGCGCCAGGGCGAGGCTCAGGGACCTGGTGGTTGTAGGTGTACCACTGCTGTGTCTCGCGGTTCACCTCGCGGTAGCGCCCGTTAAACGCCCTCTCCACCTGTTCCATGGTGAAGGCACACACAGCTGAGCTTCCAGATGCACCCTTGTACCTGTGAGCACACACACAACACACACACACACACACAAACACTGTATTTAGACTTTATGTAAAGCCTAGTTTTTATCGCACACGCTACCAGATACTAAAAATAGAACTACTGATAGTGACTCTGATAGTATTGATGGAGCAGATAACCGATCGGAATGATTCAAAGCTGCCATTGAATAAATAAGAAACCCAGATGAAACAGCAAACTCTCCACACGCTTGTAAACGCCCCTGAGCTGCGTGGCTGCCTGCGGCCTGGTCCCTGACCCTTCTTCCAGCGGCATTCAGCCTCATGCTAATGAGCAGAATCAATACAGTCTCTCCTCCTGCTGCATACCACATGGATGAGAATGAACCACCGCCAGCCCCAAGCCAGAGAGTGGATCAATGGCAGTATGATATGAACTAACAGTGAACTGGCACTGCTGTTGTTGTCAAGTTTATTTGGGGACACCAGCACTGTTGTGGATGATTCACAAGCTAGCCACACAACGGTGGCCAAACACTGCTTGTTCTCAAGCTGTTTTGTTTTGACATTAAATGAAGTGTCCCTGAGACATTTCAGGAAATAGTATTCCTTGGCAGTCTGTGCCATAGTAAGCATATAAATTTCAAGGCAGAGAAGTATAATTTCTAGGTTATATTCTGTGTACCATAAAATATATATTTTTAACTTAAAGACTAGGGTGACCCAGAGAGTAGGCTAAAAGCTGCTTTTGTGGTGATTTCTTTTGGCGTCGTACCACTGTGAAGTGAAGACGCCGTAGAACATGGTGCTCTTCCAGTCCTCCTTGCTGGGGGTCAGCACAAACATGTCCTGGATGATGTTGAAGGGGAAGCCATCGTCTGGTAGCGAGCAAAGCAGCTGGGCCTTCAGGAAAGTGGTCCACTTCTTCTGCAACACTCGCTCTCCGCCTTTATCTCCCTGGATCAGGATGAAATACAGAGAAAGAGAGAGATAGAGAGAGAGAGAGAGAGAGAGAGAGAGAGAGAGAGAGAGAGAGAGAGAAAGAGAGAGGAGGGAGAGAGAGAGATCTTTTAATAAGATGCAGGGACAAAATAGGCCTTCTGCACAGACATACACACACACGCTATGCACTCTGTTTCCAGCAGAGGGCGCACTTATATCATGTAAGGAGCAGAAAACTGCTGCAGCAATTTTCACCAGCTGCCTTGAGAACACGGTGGTGTCACAGGGTCCAAATGGTGGGTGAGAACATAATATGACACATTATTCAGGGTTACAACGGCTTGATTATGAGTTCATCCATTGTTCTGGGACTCGCACATAAACCGGCTATTATGTAAATGAAGGATAATGAAAAGCATGCATGTGGCGTGTCTCCTCGGGCAGAGCAGAGCTAACAACAGCATAGTTTGTCAGTGACGACGGCCTCTTCCCGGTGTGAAAACACTCCAAACATGTCAAAAAGCTTCTGGGATCAGACAAGACAAGACAGCACGCCAATTGGTTCTGAATTGAATGAGGAGGGCCGGCTGCACTCGGATAATGCCCTCTTACTGTGAGTGTGGCTGGGACTGCCAGAGGCTACCTGTCTGCACTGTAAACACATGTTGCACACAGACGTCCCCTCTCCGCCTCGCATGCGAGAAGCCACCAGAGAGAATGAAAGATGGGCCCATCCAAACAGAGACGCTGTCTAAGAAAACATCCCATGAAAAGAATAACCACAGTAACCACACACGCACACTCTTTCGAGAGAACTGTTCTGATCCCAAGAAAAAATTGGTGCTCCCAATATACTGATGTAAAAATTGAGTAGTAGAAGCATATTTCGTGCACGGTCATAGTTTGTTAGATGATACAAAAGCTCCATAATTTTCATATGTTCTATAACCACTGTGCAATGGCAAGCTTCAGTCTAGGAAAACCAGTGAAGCCAATAACCTCTCTGAAAGGACCTGAAAGGAGTTTTGGTTGAATCTAACTATTGGAGGCATACAAAAACCGTATCAATACAATCAACAGCACAATGGTTTTGATAAAGCTTTGCTAACTGTACTAACTCAGGTCTTTTGATGATGAAAGCTCTTTTTTTTTTTACATTTTGATGATACCAGTGATACTAGTACTAGTTGATTCAAATTCTTGTCATTTGACAAGACTAAAATTTGAAACTCAACAAAACAATAACAATTCAACCTTTTCTTTCATATTGGTTTGAATTACGACATCAAAGTCAAGCAATTACTAGCCTGGAATTTTGATCTGAGGAGATTCAATAGACTGTGTGCATCTTAACAAGGCCTCTTCTCCAAGCAAAAAAGACACAATAAACCCAACATGCCCACTGATGGACAAAACCCAGAAGCTACAGTCCCTCATATGTGTCCACTTCAGCCGCCCAGTTCATGAGGGGGAATGACATAGCTGAATGTGAAGGGAAATGACACGTGACTAATGCTGACTTTCTGAAGCAATTTCTTGCTGTGGCAAGCCAGGCAGATAATGGGCAGCATATATTCCCTACTCTACTTAGCTGTGTCTGATGCTTGTTATTGTTTAATAATACCTGAGTATGGTGAACTTTCATCATAACAGCACAACAACCATCCTCCTAGAAACACATCCTCATTCACATAACCGTCTCCACAAACATGCGAAGCTTTCATGAAGATAGAAAGCAGTTGCGTATATTGCACCCAAAGAAAAACAGAGACAAGGGGATAAGAGCGGATGTGTGCAAGGAGGAAGAACACCAAAGACCTTGTGTGATAATCAATGTTTATGTTCTAAAAGCATCTGTGTGTTGTTCCAGTGTGGCCGGTTGTGATTACAACAATGTCTAAATGACACACCTGTATAAACAGCAAGGAGAGTAAAAGAAAAGTAGGAAAAAAGAAAGAAAGAAAGAAAGAAAGAAAGAAAGAAATAAGGAAAAAGAAAGAAAAAGGGAGGGGGAAAGAGCAGTGAAAATAAAAGAGAGAATACAAACATGGAACATCACATGGACAAGGACATGGTGATAAACAGCTCTTACATAAAGCCATCAGGAGGGGAAAACTCTGACAGAACTACCACCCCTTCCTCGGAGGAAAACACTTCGTATTTCTTTTCACTGTTATTGTAATTCAGTACTCTGGACAACGCCTTCCCTTTCACCATGTTCCAAGTACGCAACAACACATTCCACTAATATTTTGTTTTGAGTTTTGAGAGGGACCCTTCCAGCAGAACAACTTGTGAGTAAAAGTGCTGTTATATTCACCTTGAATCCCCCTTGCAAATGGACCTCAGTGACCCTAACCTAACAATGGCTAATAAGCAGTTAAGCCGAGCTGGACTCCAGATTATGTAAGTGGAGTGGGCCTCTAGAATTTTCCATTCCATTTATAACATTCCGGGAATTATAAGAATTGTCGTGGTGAAGCTGTCCACATTTCATATATTACAACTGCAGTGACTAACAAAAACAGCAATAAAACAGATAGAAAGATGAGGCCAAAATAACTGACTACATTCCTGTCCAATTTGTGTTTAAATACACTGCTTAACCACAGTCTGAGTAACCCCAAAGCCATCTCGTTTCTTCTCAGTGCACAAAGTTGTGCTTGGAGTCACATCTGCAGACAGCACTAGCAAAGTGACAAACTCAATGTAAAATGAAAAGACGCCAGATGGTGGCACTAGTCTCCCCCACTCCTGGAATGTCTGTGGCGAGTGGTGCCGAGGCCTACTGTATGGATCAGGCCAAGTTCAGCATCTACAGTGGATCTCTATCAGGTCTCAACACTGTGGGGGAATCGATGGGGCTCCAGTCAGATGTGCTGATATGTCAGCAATCGGGCTCTCTCAGTACAGACTAGAGAGCGGCAGCAGTAGCAGCAGCCCTGCTGGCAGACTGACTCCATCCTCCTTCATTGGCTCCCACTGACACTGTATTGCCATTAAAACAGCTGTTTATGTATCTGCTGTGGGGGAGTCTGTGTTCAAATTACAAATCAAAAGGGATTTACTTTGGGATTAAAGTGGATCATCGGCCCGCGAAACACCCATCACTGCCGCCTCAGTATCTTTTCATGTCTGTTTTTTTGTGGATGGATACGCTAAGCCAACATTGTGTGTTGTGTGGTTTATTTGTATGTCCATAAGTAGCAAGTGTGTGTGTGTGTGTGTGTGTGTGTGTGTGTGTGTGTGTGTGTGTGTGTGTTTAAGTAGGGAGCCTACAGCAATCTGCTGACCCTAGACACTGCCCCTCTGACTGCTGTTAGTTTTTATTGGCTGTTGCTTCAGCCTGCTTGAGTACCAGCTGCAGACAGACCTGGACATGGGGTCAAGAGAGGCAGGGCTGTGGCTGTGGCTGTGTGTGTGTGTGTGTGTGTGTGTGTGTGTGTGTGTGTGTGTGTGTGTGTGTGTGTGTGTGTGTGTGTGTGTGTGTGCCAGCAGGCGTGCATATGTGTTGTATACATTTTAAAATATGACCAAAAGTGGGTATATGTGTATATGCATGTGTGTGCATATGCATGTGCAGGTTTGCTAGTGGGTCTGTCTGTATGTGTAGGGGATATTGCATGAGTGAGAGAAGGAATTGTTCAGGTCACAGCAAAAAGTCTGAAAATAGAACAGGCCAGACAGGTTAAAATAAACAAGGCCAGACGTATGACTTCACACCAACCGCCATGTGAGGAAGGCCTCTTTAAATGCAAAACACGCCACACACACTAAACACCTACTCAGAAAGGCCCTGAGAAGGACAGACAGAGAGATACTGACAGACAGATGAACATATAAAAGAAAGACAGAAAGAGAAAGAGAGGGAGATGAAGAGAGAGTGGGAGAAAAAGAGAGAAAGAGAAAGAGAGGGAGAAGGAGAGAGAAAGAGAAAGAGAGGGAGAAGAAGAGAGAGTGGGAGAAGGAGAGAGAAAGAGAGAGGAGAGAGTGGGAGAAGGAGAGAGAAAGAAAGAGAGAGAGACCTGGGGTAAATTCAATTACTGCAAAGGAAAAAAGGGGGCTGCTGCAGATGCAATTGAATCCAGCCAGTGAGCCACTGCGCTGCTGTCTGGCTCTGGCGCTGCACATCTCATCACCACTCATATTATTTCTAATTACAGCCCATAATGGATTTCTGCAGTTTCATTACGGTTTTGTTTGCTGTGCGAGAGAAGAGGGTGAGGAGGACAGGCTTCAGCGATGAGACGGGCCGATTGCCCGCCCGCTAGCGTGCCCTCCTGCTCGCTCTCTCTCTTCCTCTCTCTCCAGCCTCCTGTCTGCCTCCACATGGACAACATCAGACCGTCTGCGTCTGAGCGAGGAACTGGGGGATTTGCCTTATTTACTTATGCCTATTTTGTTCACTTGTATGACGGCCTATGCAAATCAGCAGTGTGTGTCCCCCCCCCACGTGAAATTAATTACAATTGGGTCCACAGAGCCTCCAGACGAGCACCGAGGTGTCGGCCCTTACCCTGGAACCTGATTTATGCTGTGTGTCCACATGACGTCTGAAATAAGTAACCCAGGTAGCGGCGGAGGACTCAGGAGTGGCACAGGTATGCGGCAGGACCTAGCCACAGTCGCTGGAGTCTGGGAAAAGATCCTGATTCGGCTGTCAAGGCAGGATGGAAATCATAACAGGTTTCCTGCCATGTTGACATTGTGCGTTGTGTTCCCAAAGAAGACACCAGGAAACAATTAGGCCTTTAATCATCATTTTAAGCCTAGCAGATGTCATTGTTTGAATACCGTCCAGTCACATTCAAGTGTGCTGCCCGGGGCTGGTGGGAGTTCAGGCATACGCCTTTCCTCAACTGCGCAGTTCTCTGCACCAAGGGAGGGAGAAGTGATTTTGGGTTTTGTGCCGTGCAGGGCTGCGTGTTAATATTTACTGAAATGCGATAAGAGGGAGGGATGGAGAGCCAGGGCCAGGAGAGAGGCTCATGAAAGGGGAGGTGCACAGAGGAGGAATGTTTTTCTGTAACACGAACTTCAGCGTCTTTCTCAGGCAAGCCTACAGACCCCACCCACCGCCTGGACCCAAAACACTGTGCAGACCCCTAAGGCACACGCACAGACACATGCTCACACACACGTGCTCTCTCTCTCACACAAAAACACACACACATACAACACACACAAGCATGCTCACGCTCACAGACGCAAACATATTTATGTTCATTTGTAGCTAGTAGTCACACGCATGAATATATAAACAGATGCACACCATACATACACACAAACACACACGCTCATTTACATATCCACACACAGTCTTTGCCGCTCTGATAGGCTCATTTAAAATGTATGGGGTGTAAAAGATGGGAAAGAGGCGACAGAAAAGCCTGCTGGTCTTTGTTTATATTGCAGTTAGGTGAAACTCCCTCTTGGGGGAGAGATGCCCCCTTTTCAGGCTGGGCGGGGCTATGGCTAGGGGTCAGGCATCGGGAGAATGGGTGTGCGTGTGTGTGCGTGTGCGTGTGCGTGTGCGTGTGCACATGTGTGTGTATGTGTATGTATGTGTATGCGTATGTGCGTGCTCCATTCATGCATCCCCTCACCTTACACACACGAGCGATGCGCGACACAATGGTGTTGTCAAAGAAATCAAACTCCTTCCCCGCTTCGCTGAAGAAGAAGTAGATCTTGTCGTCGTCGCCCACTGGGTTGCCCGGGGGCAGGCTCTCCTGGATGTAGGCGGAGCCCACAAAGGCTGGGTCTGGATTGGGGGAGGATGGGGTTGGGTGGGGCAGACAAAAGGATGTGTATGAATGACAAGCCTGAATCACAATGCAATCTGGGACATTGGAGAACAGACAGAGACGCTGAAAGAGTGGAGGCCCTTTCAACATTTAGCTCATGGCACTCATGCTACCCGAACCCCCCAAACACACACACACACGCACACACACATTAACTAATACACATGTGCACACACACACGCATACACACACACACACACACACACACTCCATGTCTTCAGGAGTAATAGCATACAGCAATCTCCCTGACATGTGCTATTGTGATAGGTGCGCTCTTCCAACACTGCAGACTCCATCTTGCTAAAGTAAACTCTGGCCAAGCTTTCAGAACCATTTTATAATAAAACACAGGAACTATTTTCAGACCTTAACTAAATTATTTACAGTGTTGGATGAGGGGGCAAGGCGCTTACATGGTGCATTTCAGCGCTCAGCTGCCATACACCGTACGGAGGGCTGTCCTCATAAACATCAGTGTCCATAGTCACTGAGCTTTCATACATGGCTTAAGACTGCATCTTAGACATCCATGTCCAATTTTACAACATTAGTGAAAACGTGGCTGTAGCTGCAGTTAGACCACACAGCTTCTGGCGCCTGGAAAAACGAGAGCCTCACACAAACATCAGACCGCTCCTTTATACGTCTGTGTGTTTTCAGCTGGACTTCTGTGGTAACCATTATAGAACACTAAGATTTATCTGCTTGGCAAAAAAAGAGAGGGAGAGAGAGAGAGAGAGAGAGAGATAGACATAAAGATAGGCAGAGAGAGAGAGAGAGAGACATTCGATGAAGAAGACAGACCTTGGCCTTCTCTTACCTTGAAGCCAGTTCAATGAGTTTTCAGTTTTCAATGCGGAGCCGTGGCCAAGGCTCTTGTAAATGACGGGCTCGTTGCCTTGGAAATTACTGACGGTGCCAGCGTACAGTTCACCATCTACAGGCAATGTGGAGACAAACGGACGAGTTTAGAGGATTTTCAGGCTTTGGGGCTTTCGCATTCTCATGCAAACATTGTGCTGAGGCAGCAACCTTCTGGCAGGTATTTCTCACTTAGCCAAATAGCTGCCAAGACTCGATAATTGCTTTTTTGCATACAGGGAATGCAGGTGACGACTGGCATGACAAATTGTTAAAAGACTGAGACAGTTATTAAGAATTTGAATGAAGACACATGATTGTCTTGCTACTAATTCAGTCTCTTTCCTACACACACACACGTTTTACATTGGGCCTTACCTGCCATGATGGCGGTAGACTTGTACTCAGGGTTGAAGGGGCAGCGGCTACGTCCATCCTCTGTCATAATCTCCCCTGTCCGGCTCCTCACCAGCATGAAATGGTCTGTATTCTGATAGAGATACAGACACACACACACACGGAGAGGAGAGAAAGAGAGATCACTGCCAATGTCAACCAACAGTCTTAATCTAAGGCAAGAAAATGTTCTACCATGAGTTCAAACAAACAAACAATAAAGAAGGAGGGTCAGAGCTGGACTGTGAAGAATGCCCCAGTGAAAGTATGCCAATCTAAGGACTCCCAATCAGGTGGCCCCACCTTTCTGCATGGGCAGTGTGAGCTTCATGGGACCTTTCTGTTCTACTGTACCATCAACACAGGCAGATAATGACAGCCTGAGAGGCTAACACAGCTGCGTCCTTTGCATTAGCAGGGAGATAGATAGAGTGAGAGAGAGAGAGAGAGAGATAGAGAGAGAGAGAGACAGCCTTGAGTGCTGCATTCTCAATCCTTCCTCTTTGTGTGGGCTGCGTCCCGTTCGTCCTGATAAGCGCACCCGGCGTGGCGGGTGGAAAAGTTTTGGGGGGAGAGCCCATGGAATTCTGGGTCAGAGCCTCTCCACTGCTCTGCCAAGAACAGAGTCCTCCAAGATGCAATGTGCTGCTCCAATCTCTCTCTCTTTCTCTCTCTCGCCCCCTCTCTCTCTCCGTCTCTCTCTTCCCCCTCTCTCTCTCTCCCCCCTCTCTCTCTCTCTCTCTCGCATGTGGAAAGCGAGTGGATGTGGGGCAGATGTCCTTATCGGGGCATGCAGAGTGCACACTGTCTGCAGCTGATTGTTTCTTTGGTGGTCGCTTTCATAAGCACTTCATGAGCACAAGGGCCGTGAAGGTCCATGAGAGACCCTCGGTGCTGAAACACCTCTGCGTCTCTTCTCTACAAAAAAAAACTCGGCTCTCTCCTCAATCCGCTCTCTGTGCTGCCAGAGAAGTGGAGAGGGCGGAGGGACGGAATTAGAATGTGCCGTTGCCATGACGAAGAGCCCTCACCTTCCGGAGAGAAGGAACGGAGCGGTTTGCAGAACATGCATTTTGATTGACTGAGTAAATTACATGGCTAATTAACCCCCCCTTCACCCGAAAGACACACACACACGCACACGCACACACACACACACACGAGCACGCACACACATGGTGGCAGCATCCGGCAGCAGATGTGGAGCCTGAAAGACACACACGCAACACACATACACAATATATACATGGGCAAACATACACAGCCAAACTTACAATGTATGCGCAGATGGGACTGAAGGCGTAGGTCCCACACACATAGAGATGGGTGGCATTCACGCGCAGCAGAATCTTGATGTAATTGAAGCAATCAGTCTGAATTGTAGAGAAAGAAAGAAAGTCAGAATATAATCAGAAAAACACTGTAAGTTTCTAACCAAGATTGAAACTAATATGACAAAAAAAGAATAGTGCATCGAAACTACCACAGACAAAATATATAGAAAGATATCAAGAAAGAAAGGCAGAGAGATTTGTAAAAAAAAAAAAATTAGAGATGCACTGGGCTGCCTTCCAAGTTAAGGACCACTGTCAGTTCTCCCTCCACCTCTCTCCCCCTTCCTTCCTCCCCCCCCCCTCTCTCTCTCTCTCTTCATCTTACCGGCAGTGAGGTGAGGTGGGGGTTTTGGCAGCAGCTGGTGGACAGGCGTCTGAGTAATCACTGAAAGACTCACTCTGCTCATTATGGCGTCTCAATCCACAGTACACCCCGCCCCCACCCCCAAACATACACACACTCCTCTCCACACGCAAATCCATCAAGCGACAAATTAACCATGTGGATTATTAATCTAATAACATGAACCCTGGCCCCCCACCATCACCACCCCCACACGCACACCCCCTACGACTCCCAACTGTCGAAATTACAATGAAATTACAGCAGGGAGGTAGAGACTGAGCCATCCCAGCCAAGCAGCCCAGAGAGACATCTGAGGGGAGGAGGCCTGTCACTGTGCTCACCACACACACACACACACACACACACACACACACACACACACTTACCTTCAAGTCTTTCCCTTTGAAACTGCATTCGTCCCTTTTTCTGTCAGGAGTGTTCCATGTTAACTAAAACAAACAAAAACACATTCACGTTTAAAAATAATTTTGAGGCCAACAATGACATAAGAGTGAGGACAGTGCAGTGAAGTATGTGAACTTTTCCTTATTTGTTAAACTTTGTCTTCCATTGCCTAGCACGTGCCAAACATGCAGATCACGCAGCTCACATTTCTACTGATGCTTTTCAGGGAGGTTTCACATCTGTCACGATGGGAGTGTTTTTGCTGACCACCAGCCAAAACCAACATTGATAAGAAACTTATCATTTGGCAGGCCCATCACAACTCACAACACACACAGGCACACACACACACACGCACACACAAACACACACACACGGAAAAAACCTGCATGTGAAAACAGCTCTTCTGCTTACGTTGCGTTGCAGCGCAGGCACACTGATATCGCTGAGGTTGAGAGCGAAGAGAGCCTCTCTCGCTCCGATGTACAGCATGTTATCTTCCTTGCTGAGGAGGAGCGAGGTGTAATTGTGGACACCATCGGCAGAAAATCTCTTGGCTGACCTCTCTTTTGCATCTGGAGGGAGTGAGAGAGAGAGATAGAGAGGAAACAAAAGAGACAAGATGGTGTGTGTGAGAGACATTGAAGACGAGAGGGGAAAGTTTGGGATAAAATAGAAAAGAAATACAACCATCCTAGTATTTTTTTTTTACGGAAAACAAAAGAAAAACTGAAGCACACATATAAAGGTAGTGTAGACAGTTGCTACAGAAACATCAATGAGGTCACACAGTGGAAGAAAACAACACCTTAGTAATACACAATGCTGAGAACGCACATGCTGAGAACGAACAAAAAGCAAGACCAGACGATGACCAATGCCAACTTGTCAGTGTCTGAGTCAATATGGAGTATGACTATGTATGCGTGTTTTATGTGTGTGTGTGTGTGTGTGTGTGTGTGTGTGTGTGTGGCCCTGGAACATGATAATCAGAGCCCAGGCAGATGTTCATCTCAGAATCAAAGTGCCTGAGTGCACCATATCATTACCCCACAGCACTGCTTCGGGGTGTTGTTCCGTTTCCATGGCAACCACTCGGTCTTGTGTCAAAGTTGTTTGTCCTTAAAGGAGGAGACATTCTAGATGCTGAGCTGGTGTATAAAGCCCAACCCTCCAGAGACTACAAAAGGGAACATCGCTTTAACAATAAATAAAAGGGCAAACTTCCCCATGTCCAAGGAAAGGTATATTTACAAAGAAGCCACAGCTGATTTGTGGTGCATAGGACCTAACCACTGAATCACTCAAAACACTGAACGATTAAGTTCTTATGAAAAATAATTAAACCAAACTAACTACCTCTAAACAATACTTGCTAGAAGCCAGGCAAACATGTTTTTTTTTCCCCCCGAAGAGGCCTCCCCCGCTGTACATTTGTTTTTCTCAGGAAAAGTTCAGAAAAGCATGTTGTATCTACCAGGATACCCGGCAATAAATCTGCATCACTGCGGAGGCAACCTCTGGAGTCACCAGAGAGGCTTCAGGCTATCCACACAATACACACAATAAAACCCCTCTACTTCAGAGCGTGTGCCTCCGTGTCTCTGACCCGTTTTACAATAGCGGACATCCAGAGCCCACAAACAACCTCTGACATGGAGGCTGGAAGTGCTTCATGCTTGAATGGGGTCAAACAGTAAATGACCCCGTCTCCATTCCAACATAAACACAGCAGAAGCAGGCTGGGGGAGGGGGGTGACTCCTATTGCAATGTGCACTGAAGGTACACTCAAAACTCTATCTCAGATGGCAACTTTGAATACATAGGTAAGCTATGACATGTCATGCAAGTTATACAATCAGACTTATTACCTTAGTGTTAAATTACTACTCAACTGGCTGAACTGCATATGAAATACAAAC
Organism: Alosa alosa; assembly: GCF_017589495.1. Lineage (NCBI taxonomy): Eukaryota > Metazoa > Chordata > Actinopteri > Clupeiformes > Clupeidae > Alosa > Alosa alosa. The sequence goes on from NC_063199.1 coordinate 5,864,106, forward strand.
TGTAGCTTTTCGTCCACTGCAAGGTTTGTGTGTGTGTGTGTGAGTGTGAGTGTGAGAGAGAGAGAGAGAGAGAGAGGGAGAGAGAAAGAGAGGGAGAGTGTGTGTGTGGTTGTAGCCTTGGGTGGTCTTTAAGTCTCTAGTCTTACACCAGCTCCTTTATCTGCGCTCTCTGCCATCCAGGTGCACCCTGGGAGATGGCGGGGTGATGTGAAGTGGCATGGGTAGCTGAGAGAGCATGGGGGTGGGCCAG
>NC_063199.1:5869355-5964355 GCF_017589495.1 Alosa alosa
AGCACAGGAGGCCTGATGGGCAACTCTGATCTTAGCATCAGACATGGGGCAGGTAAGGGGGTATGCAAGTGGGGTAGGAGGGCAAGAAGGGGGCGATAGCTCCAGGCCTGGGGATTTAAACCTTTACCCCAGACATCGAATGACTCTGGAACAGGGCTGGCGCTGATTTGCGCCAGATCGGGTCCAGATGAGCCATTGGGAGAGTCGGCTGCCATCCGCAGGGATCAAATCCATTTTAAAGTAGAACACACAATCTTACATCTACACAATCACAGGGGGAGTGCCCGGACGAAAAAAGGCATCTAGAAGCTTCTGGGGTTTATAACATCCCATCCTAAAACAGAGACATCTCAGTAACAGCTAACTCCAAACAGATGGGCCTGGAAAAGGGGGTTTTGAGCAAAACTGTTTTTTCTTCTCTTTTATTCATTCCAACCATCTCTTTCACCTGGTGTGTTTGTGTAAGAACTTACAACAAGAACATTGTTTTCTTTCTTTTCTCATAAATACTTTTATAGTTCTTGTTTTGTTGCAACAGTTTTCATATATCCCAGGCAAACATGTTTTAAAAAAAAAACTGTTCTGTTGGTGGACTTCCACTCCAGAACCGGCTGCCGTCAGAGTCTCCTGCTATTGCCAGCTGTGCGTGAGAGAAACATTGGGAGAGCACAGACACTCATGGGTTCACACCAGTAAAATCACAAGACTTTGCCAAGTGTTTGTTTTCCACACTTGATCCCTCAACAAACATCTTTCCTCCATCTAAACAATTTGTACAATCATCTTCTCAAAGTTTATATACACCAAAAAATAAAACATACACGAACGTGCACACGCATACACATACACCAGAATGTATATTAACCAGAATCTATGTTCACTCATACACCCACATAACCCAGAGCACAAATCCACTGCCAATAAATGTGAAGTTATTTCTGAAGCGTGTTCTTGCAAGTTTATTAAGGGGGTCTGTTGTCCTCGCAAAGTGCCGAGCCCTGAAAGCATGCACTCTCATTCTTTTTTTTTCAAATTCAATAAAAAGCACACACCATCCTTCAATCTCCCTAAAAATGCTCTGTTACTCAGAGGAAGTGGTCAGCGCAGCACTCCTGGGAAGGAGAGACCACTGATACAGTGCACTTTAAGAGCCTCTTCCCACCCAGAAAAAAAAAGGAAAACCCACTCCCCCTCCGTCCTTTCTCCCTCTCCCCAGGGCACCCGACTCAAAGCAGGGGTCACAATGTTCTCCATCACCCCCACCCCACCTCCCACCCGGATACTCACAGGAAGTCCTGCACAACACCAGGACGAGACAAGTAGACAAATGTATGCTGAGTATTTGTGGGACAGAGGAAGAGGAGGATGATGGGAAAACAGCACAGCGCTAGTCCCAGCAGAGCAGAGAGGTGGCGGCCCTGCGTCCAAGCCAGACTCCTCACCTTCACCTGGCGGTGGTGTTACATAAGGCAAAAGCCATCCATCATAGGGAACGCTGAAATGATTGAATGAAGGGGTCGTGTCAGGGTGGTGATGTGAGCCAGAGGGTGGGAACCAGTGATGGCAGCATCTGGACTGGATTAAGGAGGCATTGCTGGGAGAGGAGGGGGGGGCGCTGAGATGGTAATGGGAGCTGGGAGATTCATCAAGCCAGCGACAGGGGACGGTGTTTGCGTTAAGGAGACCGCTCGGAGTAGCCGCTCACTTACGTGAGATGGCACACCAGCGGCAGCGTGCCAGAATGGACACCATGGTGACGTTTTGGCATTCGCAAGGGGTGGGGAGAGCAGCCAAACACAAGGCATATTTGTATGTGTCGCAAGGGAAACCAACGCCCCCCCACCCCCATTGCGAAGAGAAGAAAAAAACAAACATCACTGATGCCTGATGAGGGGGAACTGAGGACTTGCACACAAACATGAGACCTCCAGCCAAAGGGGTCAAGAGAGAGAGAAAAAAAGCATGTTCGTCAGAATTCATGAGGCTGTGCGAGAAGGGGCAATTATAGGTTTCATGAGCACCTCCAGATATTTACTTGAGGAAAGAATGTAATTAAACTCCTAATTTAAAGTGAAAAAAAAGGTTTCAATCTTATATAACCTGCAATTATGCCAGGAGCTTTATGTAAGCTGAGATTGTGCTTTTTATCAGATAGGGCATGAGAGACCACTATTCTACTGCCCCTAGAGCTCTGGGCCTCGGAAAGATACGGAAAGCTAGAGGGCACAGCCACAACATGTTGCCTCACTTGTGTTCATCCCACACTGATGGAGAATCTCAGCCAGCTGTGTTGTAGCCAACTAGTCAGCCTAATGCCCAAACACGTCTGTGGAGATATGATAGGAACAATATGATCACAATGGGAGGAGTCCAGGGTTGGATGCATTGCGCACACACACACACACACACACACACACACACACACTAATACTAATACTAATACACACACACACACTAATACTAATACTAATACTAATACACACACACACACACAGATGCACAGGGCACTTTGCTAATGTGCGTGTAAGAGCCGTGAGGGTGTTATTTCTTCAGGTCTGTCTGGTGTGATTAACGACCTTCTCCCTTCACCACCAACCATGCCTTTCTGAAAGTGGGTTTCATAAACACTGATGTGGTCGAGATCAGCGTAATCACGCTGGATTCCCTGCGACGCGGCAAAGAAAAACAAACTGATGCTGCCACTACACATCTCGGCTTAAGGCTCCTTTATCCCAGGATTCATGAACCGCAAATAAACTCCAAATTACTTGTCCCGCCTATTCAAACTAGAAGCGCTTGCTCTGCAAATCCTCGCCATATCTCACTGCTTGTCCTATCAAAACCTGACTGTCAGCTGATGGCAACGTGCCACCTCCATCCAAAGGTTATTAAAACACCGTTCTCCAGTTTAAATAAACGACCAAAAAAAAACCCTCAGCCCCTTGAGTTATGTGCTTATCCACTAGGGGCTTGTGTCTAGCTGTTGTGGCTGTATGTGTGATGTATGGACTACAATTAGAGGACATTGTTCTTTCTAGGATCGTACAAATCACCCACCCAGACTTACAATGTTGAGCGTGAAGCTTATGTACGTAGTGCCACACCTCGCACTTGTGCAAGTCCAGTAAAAAAACTCCCTTCTACCCTTTTTCAAAGGACAAGTAGGTCTGCAGGCATTAGGAAATCTGTCATGCACACCCAAAGGACTCCAATGCCCTGTATATACAGTGTCTTTTACTGTCTGTCTGTGTGTGTGTGTGTGTGTGTGTGTGATGTACAGTATATATATATATATATATATATATATATACACACACTGTATATGCTTGGAAGATATGTTATCTCGTTTGACAAGACTGTCAGGTTGATTTAGTGCTGCGAGATCAATTCAAAAGGGCCTGGTGGAAGGCGTGTCCTGCTCAAAGGACAAGGGCAAACATTGCATCCTATGCTTCCCAAACCGCAGAATCAAGTGCCCACAGCTAGGCCAGATTCCTCCACATCCTGCCTCAGTGTGAACGTGTTGAACTCAGAGTCATTCACTGGGCCATAAGTGTGTTAAGAGTGTATGACTATCTTGCAGGTGTCCTCCTTAGAGCACGCTCTGAAGGCCCGAGCTCTTCGCCCTGGTCCGCATTAAGGGCCTGGATCCGGAGTGAGTGGACAGGAAAGGAGATAGGAGGTGGGTCTCTCTCCCTCTCCCCTGGAGCCACGATCCCTCCAGATAGGCGCATAATGAGAACCAGACCGGTATTCATACCATAACCCCAACCCCCACCCCTCACACTCACACACACATTCCAAAACACACAAACACACAGTCACTTACTCACTCACTCCCTCGCAAACACACACACACACACTCACAAACATACACATATACACACACTCATCTGCTCTCTCTCTCTCTCACACACACACACACACACACACACACACACACACACAAATCCACATTCATTATTCATGGCAGATCAGGCTCTTCATTAAAGTGGGTGGGTATTGATAGGGGTGGGAGAGTGCAGGAGAAGAGTGGCCAGGAAAATGTTAGTCCTGCTGGGGAGACAGAGGAACTGCTCTAACTTTCAGTCTCTCATCCCTCATCCCCCTCTCCTCTGCTCACTCTCTCTCTCTCTCTCACACACACACCCTCCCTACACCCCTCCATCTGTCCGTCTCTGTCCTGTCGCAGCTATGTCCACATGTGTCAGTCAAGTCCCTGGGGTTTTCAACGATGCTGAGCGGGGGGGAGCAATGGGGGTGGGGGGGGGGGTGGCATTGGAGGAGGATCTGGACTGTCTGGTGTACTTACGGAGACATACCCCCTCTTCTGACCCCGAGCCCCAACCCCCAGTGTCCAGCCCCACTGTGCCCCCTCAGGCAAAGGGCTAAAGAGTGCTGCTGAGATACACTAAACAGGGTGTGACATGGGCTTGACATGCTTGCTATGGATTTGCCACTGGCTATGAAGACCAGCATGTGCGGCTTGAGTATGTATGTATGGAAGACTGACTGACATTTATAGTTTGGAGCTCATGTTAAAGCTTTTCCTATTACCATAAATGTTCAAATAATGACACAGGCAGACACTTGCCAACATGCACACACTTACACACACCCCCCCACACACACACACACCAACAAACGCCGCAGAACAGAACAAAGGGGTGCCTCGCGAGGGGATACAAGCTCATAAACAGAGGTTACACCATCACTGGGCCCTGGGGACATCTCTCCACTCAGTGTGAGTCTGTTCCACATCACCGTCCCAGATTCGCAGGCCTCATTAGGGGCCATGGAGCCTGCAAAGTCAATGTGACCTGCCCAGTTTTCTTGGAGAGAGTTGGAGTATAATACTGACTTGTAAATAACACGCTTATGGGAGCTATAACTCACACACCCTACCTGGACACTGTGAATGCTGAAAACAAGGTGTCCTCCACTCCTTGCTACTCAAGCCCTAGGGGCAAAACCTCAACTGTATTCACGCGGTGTTGTTTCTGCACGACACTGTGAAAAGGAATAAAAGATACATCCTGTCTGCATAACTCTTCTGTCAACTGCTTTAATGCCACTCAGCACATGGGTCAGGTGCCTTTTTACTGCTCGACACAATGGCCGCCCGAATCAAAACAAGCGTCACGGCAAACGCTGAAAGGAGATGGAAGAGTCCCACGCGTATGCACCCCCCGGCACACAGGAGGGCAGAGGAGTGCCACATGAGTCAAGCGTAAAAAGCTAATATTTCTGTTAGCACAGGGGTGCTGCAAGTCAGGAGTGATTTATGGCATGTGTGTGTGTGTGTGGTGCTGAGACGCTCCATCAGGTTTGTTGTGCAGCGCCCTTTGTGTTGGCGAGCAGGTGAGGGAGTTTACCTGCTAAGAGAGACAGAGAGAAAGAGAGAGGGAGAGAGAAATAAAGAGAGAGAGATTGACAGTGTGTGTGAGAGAGAGAGGGAGAAAGAAAGAGAGAGAGAGAGCATGAGAGGGATAGAGAGAGAGAGAGAGATTGACATTGTGTTTGAGAGAGAGAGGGAGAGAGAGAGAGAGATTGTGTTTGAGAGAGAGAGGAGAGAGAGAGAGAGATTGACATTGTGTTTGAGAGAGAGAGAGAGATTGACATTGTGTTTGAGAGAGAGAGGGAGAAAGAAAGAGAGAGAGAGCATGAGAGGGATAGAGAGAGAGAGAGATTGACATTGTGTTTGAGAGAGAGAGAGAGATTGACATTGTGTTTGAGAGAGAGAGGAGAGAGAGAGAGAGCATGAGAGGGATAGAGAGAGAGAGAGAGCATGAGAGGGATAGAGAGAGAGAGAGAGATTGACATTGTGTTTGAGAGAGAGAGGAGAGAGAAATAAAGAGAGAGAGATTGACATTGTGTTTGAGAGAGAGAGGGAGAAAGAAAGAGAGAGAGAGAGATTGACATTGTGTTTGAGAGAGAGAGGAGAGAGAGAGAGAGATTGACATTGTGTTTGAGAGAGAGAGAGAGATTGACATTGTGTTTGAGAGAGAGAGGGAGAGAGAGAGAGAGTCTCTGCATGTCTAGACAGGCAGTAGTGTGTGTGTATGTGTGTGTGTGTGTGTGTGTGTGCTTGTGTGTGTGTGTGTGTGTGTGCTTGTGTGTGTGTGTGTGTGTGTGTGTGTGTGCTTGTGTGCTTGTGTGTGTGTGTGTGTGTGTGTGTGTGTGTGTGTGCTTGCCTCTCTCTGTCTCCCTCTCTCTTTTTCTCTTTCCCTATTAGTCATTCTTTCATTCTTTCTTGTTCTATTACTCGCTCAATCTCCCCGCTCACGTAAAACAACAAAATAATTACGTAAGAGCAGAAGCAGGGTGCGCTCAAGGTTCAATGGCGAGTTTGGCAGTGTCATGATAGCCTGCTGTGTGTGTGAATTTGTGTGTGTGTGTGTGTGTGTGTGTGTGTGTGTGTGTGTGTGTGACAGCATGCCCGTGTGTGCTGAGTAGTGTGGCTCTTGGCTTACCGTAAGTGAAGCTGAGGCGCGGGGTGACATCATCCTCGGAGGCCCTGGCCGGGAAGCAGGCCGCCAGGAGTAGCAGGGAGGCCGAGACCAGCAGAGGGCTCATGGCTCGGAACATCCGCATGGCTCCGCAGGACAAGCGCTGGGGATGGGAGGAAGTCTGAGAAAGAAAGAGTGTACAGTGTGTGCTGCTCGGGGACGATTCAGGACCTTTTTGGACTCATGAAGGCCCCTCTTTCTTTTTCTTTCTTTGCTCAGTCTTTTTTTTCCCCTCTCTCTTTCCGTCAGGTTTATTTTTCTCCCTTCCCCCTGTTTTTTTCCGGTAAGGGGGGCGGTGAGCAGTCCCAGCGCAGGCGAGGCGTGTGGTGTCGGAGTAAACAGTCCCCTGGAGTTCCTCCTCTGGTGCGCTGGATGATGGCGGTGATGCCCAGAGCAATGGCCTCTCCTGTCAGAGGCAGCCTCCCATGACACCTGGTCCCATGCGGCGAGGCTTCAAACACTGGTACACACTGGCCGAGGGTCTGCTCACAAGCCTGAAACCAGGAGTGAAGAAGAGATATAAGACACATAGCATAACACAAAAATGAGACAGAAGCAGGCTTGTGCAAAATTCCAGAATTGAATTGAAACTGGCTCTTAAATTCCAATTCAATTTTTGAATTTTAATTGCATTTCAATTGAGGTAGCAAACAGGAAGCAGAATTGCAATTTGAATTGTGCACAACTGGACAGAAGTGCAGTGAATTATCTCTTTGTTTAGGCCAAACAGCAGGTTATTTTTGAGTGATGTGGAGGCCACAAAACATTCTCCTTACAGGCAGTTCAGACTGAATACTGCGGAATGCGACTGGATGCATCTTTGCACACATCAACATGATTTCTGGATCTTTCTACAAGTCCCTATTAATTCACATCAGCCAAAAGGTCCACTTTCAAATAGCACAGACAAAACCAGGCCAGAGTGTGGACTTCAGTGAATCACAATGATTCATGCCCGGGGGCTGTGCCAGGTTTAGCCGATCCTCTCTTTTGCCTTCAGTGTTTAGGCTATGGCTGACCTTTTCCCAGCCTGGTAATGTCTGAGTCTGGTACGTCTGGGCAAAGGTTTGAGGTTCAGTCGCTAACTCTTCTGTGGTAAATAAATGCCAGCAGGAACCTCCTGTGGGCACTGATTTATAAAGGCTCCACTCAAAGCCAGTCCCGAGGGCTCCTGTTCCTGGTGCTGGTACTGGAGTCGAGGTCAGGTTAAATCTGATAGTGTCAAACTGCACCCATGCTCCCCTTAGGCGGTGCTCTTTACCTCCCCCCCCCCCCCTCTCTCCCCTCTCTCTCTCTCTCTCCATGTGCGGTATCTTGTGAGCCGTACGGGTGTGTCTAAATGAGCTGTGACAGGAAACAAGAGTATTTCTTGGAATGGCGTGGCTACTTGTGGTTTCTCTTTTTGAGACAATGAGAAAGGTGTTTCCCCCTTACTGCAGGTAACAGATCAGCTTTCAGTGACCTCGCCAGCTGTGCCCGCTCCTGGCACCAGATACAGCACTGGTTACATTAGGCTTTTGCCAGCACCCTCCCCTCGTGTATTTCCATGTAAATGAAAGAGAAAGAGTATGTTGCAGCTCTACTGTACAGCCGTACAAAAGCGCAAACGCCCACGCCACAGTGAATTCCCACAATATTGTTTCCTGTATCAAAGAAAGGAGGCACTGTTCCCATACTCCATGTAATGAGTTATATCTGAGTAGATGCTTCCATTACTTGAAACAAGCACATACTGCATATCACCATAAAACCCAAAAGACCACCTATGAAAATGTTATGTTGCAATTACTTGAGACAGCAATACAGACATGACACGTTTTCATCTGTTAAACCCAGAGGGATACTTTGGCCATGTTCTAACTATGGATGTATGGATCCATCTATGGGTATGTGTATGTTCCATTTGACCTCATCTGCCACCCGCCTCCACCAGGCAGATGCTGTACATGTGGTTTACCGCAGGACCTGCTAAAAGGTCAGTAAATAACTAGCATAGTGCTACATGAGAGATACAGCATCTACAGTGACGCCGTGCAAGGTTATCCGACCGACGGCCCTGTCGATACGATGCGTCAGCGCGGCGGCGTTGGAAGTGGTTACTGTTACTCTGACCGCGGGGGTCAGTCTCTTAAATCAACCTTAATGAGTATCCAGTTCGGCCCATTTGTGGCGAATCAGTCGATACCAAATGCTAGCGATACTATTTTTGCGTTTTATCGGAGTGGCTCTTCCCTGCCTCTAATGGAGAAGTGGTCATCTGTAGGTCATCGGGTTTCCACTGAAGTAATGCTGTTTCAATGGGAGAGGAGGGATTAATGAATAGGGAGCATTGGCGGATGGAGTCTGTATTAATTATGGGAGGTTCCCAGATCAAAGGCCCTCTGCCTCTTCTTACCGGACATCATATCCCCTCATACTCTTCTAACTATATTCTAGAATTATAGGATGATGTACTCCATTTTAGAAGTCCATTAAGCTAGGCCTATTCTATTAGTTTCAAGATTGTGAAACATTTCTACTGATATTAAGCTTGATCAGTGAGTGCTACTACAAAATCACCCCGTCACATTATTACACATTACCGTGAGATTCATTCCTTTATGACCTTGACTACTTTGAATGAAGTAATGACCCATAACTTTCCATAGAATTGCTTGATCTGTTCAAGAGAGAAATGACTAGACTAAAACTTTACAGCAGTTCATAGACATGTAGCATTATCCTTTGATAACCATAATCTGACGTATGGCAAAATCCATAAAATTCATACACATGCAGTAATAGCATGTAAATCCATATCTGCTTTATGACAAGTCCTTTTTAGGAATCTTGCCATCATTGTAAAGGTAATATTGGTCCTGGCTCTGAGGTGAGGGTAATGAAGTTATTTACAGCCGGCTCTAATGCAGAACATTACTTTTCATGAAGCCAATGCCAGAGCTTTGTTTTTAGATAGCCGCTAAATTATAGGTCATAAATATTCAGCAACATCAGGAACCACCCCCCCCCCCCCGGTTATTTAACAGACCACAGGGTGCCTTCCATATTTCTGTCAGATGTTCTCAAGCAGAGTCCGGCAGCGGCAGAGTGCAGCAAGGCTGGAGACGTGGGAGGCAGGAGGCACTTAAGGTGTCATGTAAGGAGACAGCACTCCCAGAGATGACTGCCTCCTCCTCTCACCCTCCTCATCTTCCTTGCCACCTCCTCCTCTCCTGGTGACATCAGCAGAAGTCATCTCCCCTGACCCCAGAGACGAGCCCACAGGAGACCTTTGGAGATCTCGGAGGCAGATTGGGCTGACGTCACCTTTGACATAACATAACCCCTTACATGACTTGCCCATGTTTATGTAAGAATTAAAGATATGAAAGCCCTTTGGTTGGTTGGGTGTTACGCTAACAAACCTGCCTGTTCTGAAAAAAAAATAATATTAGCTGAATCAGAAGGCTGTGAGTACCTTACTGCAACTCAGATGTGCTGTTGTGTTTTACACTGGCTTTGCAGGTTGTGCTTTTACTCATCTGGCTGAAGCTGAAGTAAGCTACGTGGGGGAACAGCTCCAGACAGCTAGATATTTTCTGAGTTTCAATATAACATGGTGCATATGAAAGTCAAGCTCTCTGAGCCTAAACATCACACAACAGCATTATGCCTACAACCCAGACTTCTCTACTCACAAGGTCGTTCCTCCCCTCCAACCGCTCCATATGCTCGGCGTGGAATGGGCCATGCCACGGTCAGAGCCACAGACAGAGCCAGCCACACTAGCAGACGGGGCCTGCACAGCCATCATTAGCCTCCGCGAGCAGCAAATTGGAGTCGCTTCCCAGCTGACCAGGTAGGGAACACAGCCTCATTAATCCAACAGAACAGAGAGTGAAGCCACCCCATAATGCATCTGGACAAACTTTTGTTGGGGCACGTGACTTGCGTGACTTAGTGACGGCTGGGAGGAGACGGTGAGGCCCCTCTCTCCCTCTTTCTCTCTCTCTCGCTCTCTGTCAACGCAGAGATTTACATGTGATTCAGTGTGCTGCACCTTTTTCTACAGGCGGATTAATGTCTATGCCATGAATCATCATATTGTCCTCACTACTCCACTTCTCAAGTGTGCGCTGACGGATTGCGCAACACTTTGGTGCTGCACGTCCCCTGTGCTATAGAGTAAACAAACAGTGACATTAGCACATTCATAATTTAAATTGAACTTGTCCCCTTTCATCTGGATGAATGCAAATACGTAACAGAATACACTGGAGTTAACCTTGGTCAACGTTACGTAATCCCTCAGATTTTTCCCCTCTATTACGTATTAAGGGGTATTAAGATGAATTCCACGAAATGTAAAGGAATCTTGGCTGATCAGAGAAGCAGATACACAGAGTACTTAGAAATCAGAGTACTGCAGAAATGTCACTTTAAATAGTTTAAATATTTTATATATTTTCCATTTAATTCAAAGTTCTCATGGCAATATACTGCAGCTGCAGTCTATACCCCAAGGTAAGTTTATTATAATTTTGTGAACTAAACGTGTAAATATCACTGGCCTCTCATGACATTGGTAAGACTTCCAAATAATCAATCATCAGGGCAGCTAATTTGAGAGGTCTTTCTGTGATTGGTCTGTGTCAAGGGTTTGCTCTTGCTGGACATGGGCAGCTGGGGGCCTAAGAGGTTCAGGCGATTGGCCATGAATCACAGTGATCTAGCACAACACTCTTTCTGCATTCTCCAACCTGACAGGTCAGGGTAGCGCTCTACACACAACACTATAGCCAATGCATCATTCACAGGGAGAAAGATATAAATACAACAGGACAGCCATGGACAGACCAAAAGAGGCTGCAAAGCACATTTACACAAGCCTGATATGACAATAGACTTAACGTCACAGAACACCTCTCAATAACTTTTATTTTTGCACTATATTGCATCAGACCACAATTGCAAAATATTTCAAGAGATAATTTGATCAAATTCTTTAAAATGCTGCAAAACTATACGCATGCTACAAACTGAGTCATATTAGCTTGATTATATCATGGGCATACTACAGTGGATGAGTAGTGAGGCGGATCATTTCCTGTCTCTCATAAATATAGCATTGGCCTTACTACAGCAACAGGTGTCCTGAATATCGAGTTTGTCATCTGAGATGGAATAGTGTGTGTGTGTGTGTGAGTGAGAGAGAGAGAGAGAGAGAGAGAGAGAGAGAGAGAGAGAGAGAGAGAGAGAGTGTGTGTGTGTTTGTTCAGATCAAGATCAAACCTCTCTTTGTATTTCGGGCTGAAATTGTGTCTTAATGAGTGATAAATAACACCTTGCTGGCTTCGGCCTCATCTGAGAACACACCTGTAAACACAGACACTGGGACACCTGCGCTGAGTCACCTGGGGGTCTTACACACACACATTCACAGATGTGGCCTTTCACCACCTCCCCCCTCCCCAAACACACCGCCACCCCTGGCCCTGATCCCCCCCCCCCCCCCTCCCCTCCCCTCCCCTCCCCTCTCCCTCTGCTTCTACATGCTGATACACTCAGCTCAGATGTCTACAGTATGTGTGAGTGAGTGTGTATAACTACAGTGCAAGGGTGTGTGTGTGGGTGTGGGTGTGGGTGTGTGCCTGAACGATATGTGGATTTATGTGGGTGGGTGTGGGATTGTGTTTGTATCAGTGTGTGTGTGTGTGTGTGGGGGGGGTGCAGGAAGCAGATGTGTAACAGTGTGGCTGTGTCATCCGTGTCAAAGTGAAAGAGCGCACCCCGCATGTGAAGAGAGAGAAGGTGATTCACTGCCATCCACATACAGGGTGGCAAGCAGGGGGTTATTTTGTCACAGAAAGCTGCACAGATCTAAAGATACAGCTCGTGAGTAAGAAACGTGGAATGGCTTCCCGACTGAGGTACCAGTATTAAGTCACGGTGACTAGTGACAAAGCCATTTGTGCATGTCCAGGTTTGACAACAAGGTATGATAAGCACCTAGTCCACTCCAGTTTCAACAAGAACTCAGATTGTTCCGTCTCTTTCAAACCAGCAGTCATGAGTAGTGACACAGTCACGTATTTCACAACATTCATTCCTCCTTCTCTAACCGATACAGCCCTGTTCATATGGTCTGGGCCTGGCGTCCCAGATTTGAATGGAAACTATGAAAAGGTGACCGACATGGGGAGGACAAAGCTCCCTCGATCCTCACCGCTGCCATTCCAAGTCTCTCCTCATCCCCGGGCCCAGCTTTGAGTAATTAATGGACGATTCCTTCCTGGGTGATCTGCCTTGGTGTAATTATAACCATATGCTATTTTCAAAGACGTTTAATTGCCTAATTAAAATGTTATTAAAATGCTGGCTCAAGATGGAAGGCATTTTGAACCCAGTAGTTGTGGCTATATAAAAATGGATCTTCAAATTTCCCCTCTTATCTGTTTCACGTGTGGGTACATTTGGTTTCAGTCGCTGGCACCTCCAGTCACAAGGAGGAATTCAAAAGAAAGGAGCAGAGAGAGAGAGAGAGAGAGAGAGAGAGAGAGAGGGGAAAAAAAGAGCCGTTCCAGCGGAGCTCACAAAAGCGTGTCGGAGAGAGTCATGATAGATTAATGTAATATATGGCCATGAAACTGGACGGAGATGTTTCATCACCTCCTCCTTTTTTAATCCCAATTACCTAAAACCAGAACTGCTGTCAGAAGTGCAAATATTGGCAATATCCCCACAATATCCGTCTTCTTATAACCCCCCTTCGCCAGTTCAACCCAGAGTCCCCCCCCCCTCCACCCACCCCCACCCCTGCACTCCGAGCGAATTTCCATCACAGATGTGGAGACAGCCGATGAAATGTAGCGGAGTGGCGGACCAGTCGGAGCATCTGTGCCGTGCTATCGCCATCAGCAGAGGGAGAGGAGGGTGAAGAGGAGAGCAGCTCTTCAACGTGGCTGAGAGCAATAACAGATTTGTTCCGCAGACGGAAAGGTTAGCGAGGACCTCGATCCACTTGAGGAAGGGTTTGAGGTGGGGGGTGGGGTTGCCGGGGTGGAGAGGGGTGTCAGTGACTCGTCAGTGGCACGGTGAGTCAGTGAGCAGAAGGGCAGAGGCATGTGATAAAGAGTTACTTATCTACCGGAGTAGCTCTTATTCATCTAGTTTCTCCACTTCTGATCGAAAGGCAGCTACTACAAGGATAGAAACAAAGCTGGGATGTGTTATCGGAGCAAATACTCTGGGGTTTCCCCATCAATCTCTGTACTTTCTTTCAGAGTTTGCACAGTTTCGAAATGCATTCATCACATTTGATGGAACCATAAAAGGAAGGGTGTGAGAGGAAGTTGCAGACATTATCTATTTGGTTACGGTAAATGGGCACGGTCAAGCAGAGGTGCGAAAACAACATGAAGGCATGATCAATCATGCAAGGCCGAGCTACAGAGCTCTGGTGGCACTGTTTCTTTGGACCCTCTCAGGCTGGTGTGTTATGGCCTGGTGCGCAAAGACAGAGAGAGAGAGAGAGAGAGAGAGAGAGAGAGAGAGAGAGAGAGAGAGAGAGAGAGAGAGAGAGAGAGAGAGAAGGAGAGAGAGAGAGAGAGAGAGAGAGAGAGAAGGAGAGAGAGAGAGGAAGGGGGGCAGAGGAAAAGGAGAACTGGCAACGCTGCTTTCTCTCCCCTTGGTAGCTTCCCCCAGCCTTTTTTCCTGGCAAAGTCTGCCCTGTCAAAACACATCAGCCAAGGTCTTAACTTGGATTAAAACCCCTTCGTGTGTTGTCATGAATAAAACTTAATAACACAGCCAATGTAGATATGCTGAGTAAAAGAGCTGTGAGCAAAAGAACGAGGTAGCAGAGAGAGTGGGGGCGCGGGGTGGCTCGATTCGGTTAGCACCCATGACCTCTTCCACGGAGTCACCAGGGAAAGCCTGTTGAATTTTTAATACACAAAAGCCTAAACAGAGACTCTTTTTTTTCATTATTCTCTCCCTCTGTCTGTCTATGTCACAACCAGTGGCATAAACAGTGTAGTGTCAATTTGCACCCTTAAGCTAGTCATCTAGCATCTGGAGCCTATTGATATTTAATATCAAGTGTGTCACAATAGCTTTGCTCATGGTTCGATCTCCAATAATCATGTTGAGAACAGAGCACTATGGATGAAAATATGCAGCCACCACTGAACACTAGGTTGGAGGGCGGGCAGCGTCACTACCTCACCCCCCCCCCCCCCAATTCCTCCCCATTTATTTATCTATTAATTTATTTTGGGGGGGGCAATCAGCAAATGTCAGGACTCTCTGGAGAGTTTGGCATTCAAGACAGTGCGTAACACAACAGTGCTTATGATGCTGCAAACACATTTACAGTAGCCCATTAATATGCCTGCTACATCTCCCACTGCTTCCCTGAGACCTCCGCATTCCCTCCCTGTAAAATTCCTCTATTGTAATTCAAGGAACACTATGTTTGTTTTCTAAATATTGTATGATTTGCTCACCACCACCATCTCCAAGAGGCAGCTGACATAAAAGACCCTACGCAAGTTATTGCCCAAGTAAATAATGCATGCTGACATTTGCTTTGATATACAGTGTGAATAGAATACAATTACGCTGTTTACTGCATTGCAAATGCAATCTGTTTGCACAACCAAACTCAAAGAGAGGAATGCATTTTATGCTCCTTATTAAGTGGTCATCTCATTTAAATCTCAGCTGAACTATATTTATCTCAGTGAGTGGAGATTCGGTGTGCTTACACTTTCCACACAGGAAAATTGACTTTGTAAACAGTAAGTATCATATTCTGGCTCTGGTATCCACCTAATCCAACCAGTTATAGGAAGGAATAACAAACAGCTAGCCTTCTCTTATTTAACACTCTTGATTAATGGTGTGACTACTGTATGCTCATGGTACCCATCGCACTGGATGTACCCAAAAATATGAGCAAGCCACAAAACCTCAGGGTTACTAGTAAATCATATTGGTCAGCCAGTGTTCTTGCACCAACAAATCAAACATGTTGATAAAACAACAGGCCACATCGGACTTCGACCCTTATCTCTGTTAAAGCTCTGTCTGTCATCGGCAGCTGTTTCTGTAGTCAAGGCTTTCCTCTAGGAGAAGCAGAGCGAGAGGAGGGGGTATAAAGCACTCCCTGCCACGCAAAGCACTCCGAGCTGCTCCAGAAACTGTTGGAGCAATTACCATGTGAGACGCTCTTTAAACGCAGCTCTGGGACTCGAGATAAGTGCACAGTGGGACTGTGGTGGTGGTGGTGTGGGGAGGGGGTTGATTGGAGGGGAAGGACGTAGGGCCAGCCCTTCACACTCTAATCCTGACTTGCCCTTGGTGCAGCGCTTTCCCCCCTCTTCCTCTGCTTCCGTGCCGGTGCGATGGTGAATGAGGGCTCATGTGTGTTAATGAGCTGGGGCACTCAGCACAGGAGTCGGACGCTCAGACTGCGGGATCACTACGCCCCACCAGCTTCCTCTCTCCACTGTGTGCTCATCACATGAACTACTGGAGAAGACACAAACTTTCATCATGGCAGTCGGGGAATCTATCTTCATCATTAGAAAGCACAACTCCGGTCTAAGAACAACCTAGAGTCTATTTTTGGATTATAACATTATAAATGTTGAGGTAGTGAAGCTGCCCACAAAGGCTATGCTATATGCTTTTTAGTTGTAAAAGCATATTCCGGTCTCACTAAAACCTGCACATGTTAGCATTGTTTTTAACAAAGGTTTACACTCACCATCATCTAAAAATAGACCCTTGGTTATTCTTCAACTGGATTTGTCCTTTAAAGGAAATCTGTGTGTGGTTATAGACACAACCACTGCTTGAAATAAAACGTCAGCAAAACACACTGGAACTAGTTGGGATCAGATCTGGCTCAAATTGGTGCCAGATCTGAGATAGATCTGTTCCAGCACCAATCTTTATCTGAGGCTGGGAGCTATCAGTGTGAGTACGGCTGACTTAATCAAGCCCGAGGTTCAAAACCATCCAGCCTTCCAAACTGTGTTATATTTCAACTGTGACTGTTTGACTGTTCTTGTTCCGTAGGTAAGAACAGATTGTTACTGTTTGTCTGTAAGATACACAGAGTGCCACAGTGTCATCTAAACAGCTCTGTTGAGTTTCCCAGCAGTGCTTCTCTGGCTTCTCTGGAACAGTTGGCCTTCCAGTGAAAACTGAAGTCAGTGCTCCGAGGATTTTTTTTTTTCAATAATAATGGATAATCATCGCTCCCAATCCTCCACATTTAAAAATAAAATAAATAAACTCAGCTGCTCGGAGCTCAGCGATCTCTTTGAAGGCGTCTGCGAGCTTTTCAAAGCAGACACTGAAATGTGCTTCTGTGCAAATTCCACAGATTTCCTCTGCCCCCCCCCCCTCTTGAAGCCTGCTGAAGAAATTAGTCTCAGCTCCGTCGGCGAGCGATCGGGACATTATTGCATAGCACACAGGTGAAGCGCTGGAAAAGTAGCCACGGCTGAAAAACTAGGTCATGGACTGTTTCTCCACCCGCTCGCTCGTTCACTCCTGTGCTAAATGTTTCCAATTGTTAGGATTATCTTGCCATCTTGCTTTATGTATTTACTGTTAGGGCAATATTTGGCCCTGATACCCTAAGTGCTGATAAGGCAAGTATGGTCTGGGAATCGGAGTTCACTCCTGGTTCCTGTTATGCCAAAGTTGCTGACAGTGTGGTAATGGATGGACTCTTTGTTGAGAGGGAAAATGACAGAGTTTGGCTTCCAAAAAAAGGTCAGGTCAACGTGCCTAATATCTATACATTGTTAGGTCAGATTTTCCACAAGAAAGGCGTGTGGAGTCATTGGCAGCACATGGAAAAAAGTTAGACTTGTTTTTTCAACATATCGACTTGGGTCCACTCCCTGTATTGAATTCTTCATCTGTGTCTTAAGAATGGCTGACGCCTCCTTTCACCCAGCTTCTGCACATAATCAGTATTGACGTACTGAGATTTCAGTCCCTTGGTCACACCACCAGTGCTCACGCATCACACAAACAATAGCTCTCGTTTCAAGTCATGACTCTTTACCTAGTCGGAATGCATCTCCCTTTCTCTCTCCCTCTCCCACTCGGTCTCAACTTAATTAGACACGGTGTGCATTCTCCGATGGCCATAAACAAAGACGAGTGACTGTTTGGCGTTGAAGTCCACAGAGGGAGGAGGGACAGGCTCTGCATTCCTGAGGACGGACACAGCGGCCAAGGTAGCCACTTAGTGTGCGGGCAGGCCTGCAAGAGCCATTCATCACTGGACCAAAGCCTATAGAGCGCTGCCCTGTGACAGGGCCAGTGACACGCCTGTTCCCCTCCTCAGGACCATCAATATCCCTTCCTTCACTCCGGGGGCCGCTGAGGGACATCTCCTCCTCCTCTTCTCCCCTCTTGGCCTCCTCACTGATGGATGTCTGTCTCTCGATGGCAGGCGCTTACAGCGCTATAGCGACCCTGCTTCTCCGCTCTGCTTTTCCTCGCTCCGGTTTCATGCTTCTGCAGAGAGAGGCCGGCCAGCCGGCCGGCCGGGCGGGCATGCAGACCGGCTGGCGTGAGGAGCCAGGGAGAGCTCATCACCTCCAGGCCGCATCCGTCACTGCCGCAGGTCCACGCCTCTGTGCCCGCTAATGTCTATCATCGAGCGCATCCCACAGTCCCGCAGCCCCATTCCACAGCTCTGTCCATCAACTCGCTGTGCTCAGCTCACCCCAGAAGAAGAAGAAAAAAAAAAAAAAAGCATGTCTGCCTATGCTGCTCTCTGCTGTCTCCAGTAAATCCGCCTCAGGCTGCATGCTATATAGAAACACACACAAGCTAAACATATGCAAACAAATCAATAAACATTGCATTGAGATGGTGTGGGTAGCTTATGATGTCACTGATCTGGGGAATAATCTAAATGAAATACTACTTCCCGGGCAATAGCTAATAATGCAGAGGGTCTGGATGCTGTTTGGGGAGGACCAGGCTATCTGTGCATCCATTTTCACATCTGTTCAAGAATCCTTGCTCCAGATGAGCTACAAATCAGCTATGAAGCAAGACTGCAAGCCATGTGTGCAGAAAGGTTGCTTTTGGTGAGGGTGGAGGCGAGACAATCAGGCGCTTGCGGCATGTTCTAGCCGACATTGGCCCATCTTATCACTCACATGCTTGGTCTCAAAGGCTAAATTTGACCTCTGTGTCGAATGAACAAACAATCCTCCCTGAATTAGGTTTCAGTGGGGGTGGGGGGGTGAGGGTTGTGGTTGTTTCAACCACTGCTGGAAATTTCTCCTCAAATCAATAAAGTGTGATCAATAATGGCTGGCGCTTCAAGCTGTTTACTCAGAAGTAATCTGAGTGCACTGTGGACCACAAGTCCACACAGAAAACATAATCAGTGACATGCAATTTCTAGTCCGATCGTAACTTTTGTGAGTCAAAGTCAAAAATCAAGAGACACAAACATCCCAGCTGTTTCCTGGATGCCAGCTGTATGCAATGTCATGTAAATTCAGAGTAATCTGGAGAAGCTGAGCTTTAGAAAACGGGGCGTTACAGTTGGAGCGACTTCTCTGCCACAGCAGTAAGTCAGTCTGAGCAGTGAATGATAAGAACCCTCTCTTTTAGCAGCAGATGCAAAGAAATGCTCTCTAAGCTGTTTCGGGTACAATTCAAAATACCCATTACAGTGCACAGATTGAATCTCAGATTTTTTTTTCACAAAAAAACTTCCAAAAAACAGTTCCAACTGACTATGCAAAAGGGGGGGCATTGCTTATTTTAAATGTATTGACCATCTCACAGTATTTGCTGATTTATATGCTTCTCTAATGCATGTCCGAGACAAACATGCAAACACACACACACTCTCTCTCTCTATCTATCTATCTTTCTCCTTTCCTCTCCTGTTCTCTCCACACACACACACACAGACACACACACACACACACACACACACACACACACACACACACACACACAAATGACATATTCTGAGATGTGTGTGGTAATTATCACACCAGACTGGGAACACTAACACCCATACTCTCTGACACCGCCCCTAACACACACTCACTCACACACAGTTACACACACACACAGAGGCTCTTTGCTGGGTGACCTCCCATGAGGGGACTAAAAAGAATGCTGGTCATTCCTGGGCCCACGGTCACTGGAGTCGTCAAGACAGCGGCATCTCAGCCATGCCTATGATCCTTGATAAATCCTTTGCGTCTCAGATATTTTGGGTGAATTCCTCCCAGCGGTGCCCGTCAGTTCAGACAACAAGCGTTGACCCCATTGGCCCGTCTGGTCAATCATCCATCAAGCCAAGATGGACACCATTAATCAAAAACGGTCTAGTTGTTTAACTCAACTTGACCAGTTCTTTTTTCACCAAACAAGAGAAGGGCACCATAAAGACCATGGCACACACAGAGTTGTAGAGTTTCTCTTGCACTATGGAATTTTCTTTTCAGGCAGAAATGGAGTGTGCTAATCAGAATATCTTACCGAGATACTACATGCCATGATCCTGGTGCTCTACTGTTCCTGGTTTTCTACTTCTTTCCTGCAGTCTTGTGAATACCACTCTGCAGAGGAAGCGCTCAGATTGATCCTTTAAGGTGGCTTAACTTAATGACTGACTGACTGACTGCTCTATTTAACCAGGCTTCATAGGGGGATTTGTGCAGTATTGAATGCCAGCTCTGAATGCCATTCAATGCCAGCTTCTTGGCTGCAGGTGTATGTAGGCCAGCCTCCGGTTAAACTCTGTCACACACACACACACACACACACACACACACACACACACACAGCCTAACTGCACAGCAGTATTCCTGGTGTGTGAAATATACTGTTGACAGAAGCTCAGTACATCCAAAAAAAGGGAATATACACTCGCCACTGAGTTCATTGATGAAACTTCTTTTGAAATATTATAAATGTGCTAGTGGCCAGCAGCACAGACACACTGAGCTCTTAACACCTGGCCAGCCTGACATGTTGTTTACTAGCCTGGGGCAGATAAGGAGCTCAAAAGAACCCTTGAAGTCCTAAAGATCCCTGAGATATCATCAGCTTGGCAGTGCTGCGGGTTATCTTCACGTCGAGATCCAACCGTCCGCGCCAGATAGGTCCCAACTGCGCCCCGGGCCAATGGGATGTTGCTTCATGAGGGCAGAGATCTGATGTCATGGAACGATGGGAGTGAAGTGAGGTGTGGGAGCGTGAGCGCAGAAGCCCACATCGCCAGCACTTTTTTTCACTAAGCTCTTCTTTCACCCACTTTTGCAACCTGTGCCTGCACGACCAGGGAGAGAAAGGCAAGGACGCAGCCCATTAGGCAACATCATGCCAAACCCACAAGACGATCGGAAAGTGATCCTCCGGGACAATGAGTGGTTGATGCCTGAAGGCTTAAATGCATTTATCATAGTAACCCTGATCACTATTTTTTATATTCCTAGCGTAAATATCCGATATGCAGTTGAGATAATGCTGGCTATAGCCATAATGACCTGGTTTCTTATCAGTCATTTATAGGCTAATCCCCTTAGCTTATTTCTGCGTAAGGTCACAAAACGGGTGACAGGAGGTTTATTTTGTCTTATACAGTACACTAAAACAAGGCCACAGCATACAGCACATCCTCTACCTTAGAGAATAAAAGATAGCAAAATATCTGTGCTTACAAGCACACAAAAGAAACATCTCAGACACACTCTGAAATACGACTCTGCAGAAGCTTCTTTGATCTCGAGCATTTGAATAGTAGCTTATCAACTATTGCTCTTTAAAGCACCGGAGGCATTTTTGTCTGAGTGTTGTGGCAGGAACAATGGCAGGGATCATTTTCATGTTTGAAAAGACTGTGGAAATGCCATGAATTTACAGTGCATGCTATGTGAAGCAAAAGCAATTAGGAGGGTCCCATTTTGCCCCTAATTGTCAGTTAATTGCGAGAGGGTAATTGTGTTTGATTGAAACCAGTCAAAAATTGGCCTCGCTGTCGCGCAAGCCTCAATCAGCGTGACCCCGGGGTCCTTCCCGGCGCTCAGTCTGCAGAGAATTCCCCAGCCACAGGTCAAACACTCGCTGTGAATGCACACAAAACATCGCAAGTCGTGAAAAAAAAACCCTGTGAATAGAACAACAGCAACACCAGTGGTGTCCACAGTGGCCGCAGCCACAGCAACAGCGTGTGCCCTGAATGCAAAAAAGCCGCCTTGTCTGGGCAGATGTCTAATGGGCCAGCTGGGGCCGAGGGCTGCTATCAGTGAGGGTCTGTGAGGCTGGGCCCGCACCGCAGTGGAGAGCTGCCAGACGGACGAGAGGCCAGCCAGTCATCTGCAGCTCCTGCCCGCTCATACAAAACACCAGCCAACATGCAGGGGCTGACATGTCAGCTTCACTTTCTTTCTTTCTCTCTCTCTCGATACTTCTCTTCAGATAGAGAAAAAAAATAGAGTTGGAGAGAGAGAGAGAGAGAGAGAGAGAGAGAGTCAGAGAGAAGTATAAAATAGAATAAAAAAGAGGAGGCATACGCAAGATCTTTCATTCTCTCTCTCTCTCTGTGACTTCTAAATGCGTCATATCTCTGAATCACTTGCATTAATTATTCAGGTTGCACCAGCGAGGCTCTCTCCACAAAAGTCTTGCGATCCGCCGCATGCCCCCGCTTTTAGCACATGAGGCTTTCAGCCCGTGCCAGCTTCAGAGCCATTGTTCCGGGTGACTTCGTGCCACCACTCACCCTGCTAAATGTGTACACACCAGCCAGGCAACTGTATGCCGTAGGCAGGCAGGACTGTATATCACAACGGCTGTTAAAAGACACAGGCCGCTGTAAAACACTTCTGTGTTAGTTTATAAGGGGGAGGGGAGGGAAGGGAGGGGGGGCATAGTTTTCTAGTCAGGGCACTGCTATGTGGGTCAGTGGAAGTCGTGTGCTAAGCCGCCACTAAGGGCCTGTCTGCATTACCATAAGAAAGGCAGAGCTGGCAGGGACTTGACTGGACTGAGCCTTATAAAATGGTACAGCTCTGGTATGCATCAGGCTCGCCTGGTAGGGGAAAAAGGAAAGAGAGACAGAAAGCAGCACAGGTTCTCTCTACACCAGCCTCTGCCAAAGCAGTCAAACGAGAGGAATGGAGAGAGAGGAGAGAGAGAGAGAGATAGAGATGAAGAGAAAGAGAGAGAGATGGGAGTAGCCCGAGAGAGAGAGAGAGGGAGGGAGGGAGGAACACTGAGAGAGAACACACTCCCCCTGTTTGTGGATTCCAGCTATGCATAAAACAATTCAGAAGCATCCATGGCATCTCTCCTCCCCCTGCTCTGTGCTCAGAGCACACGTCTCCCCAACGCTATCTGCAGGCAGGCCTGGCAGAGAGACACATGACCATCACTCTCCTCTCCTCTCCTCCACTCCTCTCCTCACCTACTGCCTCAAGGTTACAGACGCTTTAAATCACGCTGTATTACTGCAGTAAAAAAAAAAAAAAAAAAAAAAAAAATTCAGGTGGTCTCACTCATGAAAGATCATATCGCAACAAAGCTGTTGTGAAAGACGTGACAAAGATGAAAGATGATGTTCTGGGGTGTGTTGGGAGAGACAGCGGGTGTCCAGTAGTGAGGGATCAGTCAGAGGAATGTCTTGGAGGGTCAGAAGAGCTGGGAGTGGAACAGAGGGCATAACCTCGAATACTCAGAGATATCAAATCGCTGGGGTCTCTGGGGGGAGGGGAAGTGTGCAAGCCAGACCGTTAATCAGGCAAGTGCTAACGTCAGCATAGGAGGTACACATATGCACGCCCCCCCAAAAAAAGAAAAACACCCCAGCATACGCCCATTCATAGACATACATATACATACATGCATAAACGCATACAGTACACTCGTAACATACACATGCTGAAGGTACACGATACAAACTTACACATACACACACACACCTATTGACATACCTCATAAAACTAGAGCTACGCACAGTTATGGTATGTCACACTCGCATACTACAAATCATGTGTGTGCAGTGCATGCATAAAAACACATACTCATGCGCACATGCATGCACGCACACACACACACACACACACACACACACACACACACACACACACACACACTCCTGTGTTCATGCAAACTCATACTCAACCTTCACACACTCACCCCCACCCCAAACAGCTACACTGGTGTGAGACTCATAGACCTCCACATTCCCGACCCCACGTCTGTCTAAAATAGACCTCTATAATGCATGTAACACGGACACGCAAGAGGGAACAGGTGTGAACTGTGCAGTGATGGGCCACACTCACTGAGGCTGCAGGGTGATGGTGAGAGAGAGAGAGAGAGAGAGAGAGAGAGTCAGAGAGAAGTATAAAATAGAATAAAAAAGAGGAGGCATACACGCTAAGATCTTTCATTCTTCTCTCTCTGTGACTTCTAAATGCTGCCATATCTCTGAATCAATTCTTGCATTAATTATTCAGGGTTGCACCAGCCGAGGCTCTTCCACAAAAGTCTTATGATCCTACCAAGATGTCCCCTCGCTTAGCACACATGAGGCTTTCAGCCCGGTACAGCTTCCAGAGCCATTGTCTCGGTGACTTCGTGGCCACCACTCACCCCCTGCTAAATGTGTACACACCAGCCAGGGCAACTGTATGTCAGAGGGCAGGCAGGACTGTATATCACAACTGGCTGTTAAAAAAGACACACAGGTCCGCTGTAAAACACTTCTGTGTTAGTTTATAAGGGAGGGGAGGGAAGGGAGGGGGCATAGTTTTCTAGTCAGGGCACTGCTATGTGGGTCAGTGGAAGTCGCAGGCTAAGTCGCCACTAAGGGCCTGTCTGCATTACCAAGAAAGGCAGAGCTGGCAGGGACTTGACTGGACTGAGCCTATAAAAATGGTACAGCTCTGGTATGCATCAGGCTCGCCTGGTAGGGGAAAAAGGAAAGAGAGACAGAAAGCAAAGATTACAGGTTCCTCTACACCAGCCTCTGGCCAAAGCAGTCAAACGAGAGGAATGGAGAGAGAGGAGAGAGAGAGAGATATGAGATGAAGAGAAAGAGAGAGAGATGGGAGTAGCCCGAGAGAGAGAGAGGGAGGGAGGGAGAACACTGAGAGAGAACACACTCCCCCCCCTGCTTCAGGATTCCAGCTATGCAAAAAACAATTCAGAAGCATCCATGGCATCTCTTCCTCCCCTGCTCTGTGCTCAGAGCACACGCCTCCTCAACGCTATCTGCAGGCAGGCCTGGCAGAGAGACACATGACCATCACTCTCCTCTCCCTCCCCTCCACTCCTCTCTCTCCTCACCTACTGCCTCAAGGTTACCAGACGCTTTAAATCACGCTTGTATTACTGCAGTAAAAAAAAAAAAAAAAAAAAAATTCAGGTGGTCCTCAATCATGAAAGATCATATCTGAACAAAGCCAAGTTGTGAAAGACGGACAAAAGATGAAAGATGATGTTCTGGGGTGTGTTGGGAGACAGCTGGGTGTCCAGCAGTGAGGGATCAGTCAAATGAGGAACAGTCT
Organism: Alosa alosa; assembly: GCF_017589495.1. NCBI lineage: Eukaryota > Metazoa > Chordata > Actinopteri > Clupeiformes > Clupeidae > Alosa > Alosa alosa. The sequence continues at coordinate 5,894,428 of NC_063199.1, forward strand.
TGAGGGTCCAGAAGAGCCGGGAGTGGAACAGAGGGCATAACCCCAATCAAGAGATATCAAACCAGCCGGGGTCTCTGGGGAGGGGAAGGAAGCCAGACCGCTAAAGGCAAGTGCTAACGCTCATAGGAGGTAGTATGCAGGCAAAAAAAAAAAAACACCCCAGCATTTCCATTCATAGACATACATATACATACATGTATAAACGATACAGTACACCGTGAACATACACATGCTGAAGGTACACGATACAAACTTACACATACACAATATCACACCTATTGACATACCTCATAAAACTAGAGCTACGCAAAGTTATGGTATGTCACACTCAAGATACCATAAATCATGTGTGTGCAGTGCATGCATAAAACACATACATACGCATATGCGCACACACACACACACACACACACACACACGCAATAACACACACACACACACACACTCCTGTGTTCATGCAAACTCATACCAACTCACACATTCTCCCCCACCCCAAACAGCTACACTGGTGTGAGACCCAGACCTCCACACATTCCCTGTAACCCCACGCCTGTCTAAAATAGACCTCTATAATGCATGTAACACGGACACGCAAGAGGGAACAGGTGTGAACTGTGCAGTGATGGACGACACTCACTGAGGCTGCAGGGTGATGGTGAGAGAGAGAGAGAGAGAGAGAGAGAGAAAAAGAGAGAGAGAGAAAGGGGCCTAACCCTGTCTGTTTCCCACACGGCCAGATGAGAAACGCTGACGCACAGCGAAAACCTCTGGCCACCATTTCATCCCGTAACATCCAACCCTGGAGACCTTCTTCATGTGTAATTAGAATTCCCAGCGGAGTGTGTGTGTGAACCCTGTGGCCATTTTTGGTCCCTGCAGTTCTCCTCCCCCATCACCACCGCCACCCTCCCCTCCACTCTCATAGGGGTTAGAAAGGCAGCTCCGAGGGTCTCTGGGACGACTGGGCAAACACAAGAGTCCTGGCCAGCGTCCAGCTGCCCGGTCAGTTCCCACATCATGCCACTGTGTGCAGGGACACACTAAGAGAGGCGGGCGAAAACACAGAAAAGACTCTGCTGACTTGGAGAGTCATGCGTGTTTGCCAAGGGTTCCCACCGCTGACTCAACAGCAACAGAGCAGCGACTGAAAAGCCCTAGAGTAGGCCTGAAAAACAAATGAAAAGGCAAAACAAAGCAGTCACTGAAAAGCAGCTGCTGGCTATAGAATGGATTTGGCTCAAGTCTGGCCTGGATGTAGTCTATATCTAGTCTAGATTTTATATCGATCCTGGATCTGGTCTATATCTAGCTTGGACCTGTACCATATCTAGCCTGGACCTGGTCCTTATCTAACCTGGACCTGGTCCATATCTGACCTAGATCTGATCTATATCTAGCCTGGATCTGGTCTGAGTCTGATGCGTGTCAATCTCCAGACTCATCTGCTATCTGAGTCAAAGGTTAACGCCAGCGAGGCTGTTGCACGGCTCAGCGTGTCCCCTGTCTCCTACCCTGTTAGCACTTAGCAGTGCTCATTTGGGCCTGGTTTAGTGCCAGTCGCATCACAGGCAACGGGACGATTTCACAGTGAGCACCCATTCACAGCGTTACGAGCCAATTAAACAGGCCTGTGATGAACCAAGCACGCCTCCCCTGCTCTGAAGTAGTTCTTCTCATGAGTGCTGGTGCACAGCATACTCAGATAGGTAGAGCCGTGAATCATCTTCCTCTCAGCCAAGGTATGTGCTGTGGGTGCATGGGCCATCCTGACTAAAACCTTTGCCTGGAGGAAGGCGTGAGGAAGTACGGCACACATTTATTTACAATTTACATTCAGCGTTTTTTTTTATGACCAGATCCAATAGCATGACCTAAATTCAAACATATGTCTTTTACACACACACACACACACACACACACAGAGAGAGAGAGAGACAGAGAGAGAGAGAGAGAGAGAGAGAGAGAGAGAGAGAGAGAGACACACACACAAACACACACAGAGAGAGAGAGAGAGATGCACACGCACACACACACACAAACCTCTATCTCTGTTTGGTTCATTGAAGCAGGTTGAGAGAGGACGTAAGTCAACCAAAGAAGAGGAATCAGCCTAATGCTGCAAAAATACCCCTGGGATATGGGGTCTGTGATGGGAAACATGTGGCGGGGAGAGAGGCCACGCAAGGGGAGGCTTACACAGTACACACACTCTGTTCCTCAGATAGAGCTCCCTTTCTCTCGTTCGTTCTCTTTCACTCTCTCTCTGCTCCCCGTTTTTTCTTTCCCTGCCCCATAATCTCTAACAGGTTGCTGACTGCACCAGGTCACTGAAGACTGCACTGCACAGAAGCTGTGTGTTTGTGTTTGTGTGTGTGTGTGTGTGTGTGTGTGTCTCTTGTGTCCCCTCCTTTCGCAACCTCTTGACCCTGGACATCTCAATGCACTTTACCTGCTGTGTGTGTGTGTACAATGACACGCACACATAAAGTATACGAATAATCTGTCAACTCCTCTTCCATTAAATAAATGGCAAGACTAAATAAACTGAATAAAATGTCCATATTTTCCATGACATTACTGTTGTATGTGAATACATATTTGTGTATAAATACAAATTTGTATGTGTGTGCGTGAGCGAGAAGCTAGTGGCCCCACATGTGAGCTATTGATATAACAGGCACCGTCTTTTACCAACCAGCCAAACACTTTCTGACAGCATCACACAAGCGGCTCATTGTCGCGGGTCCGGTGCCCAGAACACTCCTGCCAGCTGTTGTCTTTATGGATCAGACCAAAGAAAAACATGGAGGGCACGGCCGGCGGCACAAGCTGACCCCCCGACAGCCACCGTCCCCCCCAACACACAAAAACACACACACACACACACACACACACACACACACACACACACACACACACACACACCATCACTAGTACATAAATCCCTCTTAAAGCATCACCATCACAGGACTACAAAACAGGCACCACCCCAGATGGAAGACACTAAAAGAAAATAGGTGTGTTTACGTTTGGTTGAGATAAATCGGTCTGGGTCGAGTTCTCTCCCTCTCCTTTGTCATGCGGTTGCAGTTGATGTCCGCTGTGGGTAATTTGGCTACAAGCTCCAGGGCAAGGGCAGGGATGGTTATCTCCCCTGTCCAGCTGTCCACTGGCACACCAAAGGGGCAATCAATCCACTGGGCTAAAATAAAATTGGCCTCGGAGAGAGAAACCTCATACTGGCGCTAGGCTCCATCCGGTTTTCATTACATCTCAGAGCGCAAGCCACTGACTGGTTCTTTCCCATGACATGTAAATAAACTTGAGGTAAGTGGTCGGTAGAGAAGAGTGACTGAGTTATAAGCTGATTGTCTTGAATGTGTGTGTATGTGTGTGTGTGTGTGTGTGTGTGTGGGGGGGGTTATTCCAAAATTGCACTGAAACAGAATAATTAACGAAATACGGCCTTGAGCATTTCCTGGATGCCGCAACAGCAACAGTGGCAGCAGCAGTGGTAACATTTAAGGACAGAGTGTTAGTTTTTGCATCCTGTTTATAGTTGGCTGAGTACACAAGAAGAAAGAGCTGTCAGCGTGGTGGTGAAGTCAGGCCTGCCTGAGTCCACTAGGGCTACTCTGTAGTTTCTGCTCCAGTGCTGATGAGCGTGGATGGCCGCTACGCATCGATGGGCATCAATCACACCCTGACTGACAGGCAGGCAGAGCGCGGTGGAGCGGCTTGACTTTCACAAACTCACACCTGCTGGCTTCAAGAGGTCTTGAAGTCTGACTTCACACACACATACACACACACACACACACAACTATGTGACATCTGCCGGCTGTGCCATCAAATAACATGCTCTCTCCCGTGATCTATCCTTCTCTAATCCTCACACACACACACACACACACACACACAAACACACACACAATGTAGCAACTGCCACAACTACAATGAGAAGTCAGGAAAAGTCCAATCAGGGCCAAATCCTGTGAACCCCCACAGTGATTTTCCCTTGTTTTCCTCTCTCCTCCTTTCTTTCCTTTTTTCTCTCTCTTTCCGAGGCCACGCTGGCCACAACAGCCGCAGTGCACAGACAGGTCAACACAACCAACACACACATGTACACTTGCACACACGCAGTTACACTAATACACACACAAGGACACACCATAGCAGCCACAGCTATACAACCTTTTCTGACAACCGTCTCTTTAAAACTTACACATACACACACACACACACACACACACACACACACACACTCCCCAGACACAGAGCCAGTTTGCCATCCTTTAATCCTCACATGCTTAAATTATTACTTTTGTCACAATACAGTGGTTAACTTACAATCATCTGAAACACACACACACACACGGCACAAACAACAGCCTGGGCTGCACTGCACTGGTGCGACTCCCCTGCCCTGCCATCACCCTAATGATAAGCTCTAAAACAGACGAGGGGACTGCCTCATGTCATCTTACACCCACTACTACGATGCCCCCCCACACCCCACACACACACACACACACACAGACACCCGCACTCTGCTCTCAACATAAAGAGCAAACAGCAACAACAAACCCCCACTCTCAGCTCTTAGCAGCAGCAACCACCCCCCCCCCTTTAAAAAACACACACCAGGTAATAACAGCAGGGTGACAAGGCAGTAAACCCCCACGTCTCTCCCGGTAACCCGATCCCAGCGGAGAACCACATCAATGATTAACAGCACAGACAGTTAGCGTCCTTAATGAACACGAGCGCAAGCAGGAGGGAAAGGCAAAATGAAAGAAAGCAAAAATGAAGACAGAAAGAGAGAGAGGTGTTTGAAGATTCACTTACTCTCTATTCACCAGCGCCTCTTTTTTCAGTCTGAGTAATCTTCACTAGTTTGGGGTTGGGGGTGTGTGTGTGTGTGTAATGAAAAGCCCCTCCTTTTTAGAGTCCCCCCCCCCCCCGAGAATCGTAGAGAGCGGTCGCGAGCTGAAATGAAATCCCTTGAAGTTTCAGTCCACGGCTGAGTGGTGGCTTTATCCAGCGTGTCCGCAACAGGGCTCTATGGTCCTGTAGTCCAGCGCAAGGTCTGCTGTCCCCCCTCTCGCTCTCTGTCTGTCTCTCTGCATCAGCACGCTCACATGCCTGCGTGAGAGTGAGTGAGTAAGTGAGTGAGTGTGTGTGTGTGTGTGTGTGAGAGAGAGAGGGAGTGTGTGAGTGAGTGTGACACGCAGAGCTGGAGCCACTTGCCTCTGGCGTAATCACGAGGCCCCTCCCTCATGCTCTGTCAGAGAGGAGAGAGGGAGGGAGGGAGAGAGGGGGGAGAGAGAGGCGAGAGAGGGAGAGAAGAAACAGGAGAAGGATGGGAGTGGTGTACTTGGACGCAGACTTTTCAAAAGGAGTGAAAGAAAACCTTGAATTGTTCTCAACCTGCTTTCAGTCTCAATCTTCATATGCATATACCGCAAAGGAGTAAAAACAGTTTCACTGCACTTAGTGACACTATCTAAAAAAATAAAATACAACCCTTTTAAAAAAAGTCCTGGGATAGGTTTGACCTAACCCCTTAAGGTGACAGGCCAGCCGTCAATACACCAAGGTAAGAATTAAAAGTCCTGCCAAGAAAAAAGAACACTACATCTATTAGGAAAGTCCTCAGGGTTTATCTTACGCCAGCTTGCTTCCGAGGGTCCCTGAGTCAGGACTGAAGACAGCGTTTCATGCCCTGAGAAAGGACCACTGTCCAAACGTGAAACTGCATACTCCCCCAGCACAGCGGGCAAAGCCCCGGCTCCCCTTTCATTTGAATAGCATTAGTGCGCGGTGTTGATCCTGGCAGAGTGGCAAGCACCTTACAATATAGTTAGCGTTAAGAGGGAAAACGAAAAACAATACTGCTTCTTTGAATTGTGTTTTAAGTCACAGTAGGGGATTTTGTTTTTATCCCAGGACAAAATGAGTTGTTATTGAGGAGAAAATGAGGCTGTTTCTCATGAATGAAAGCCAAAAGAGGGACAGAGGGTTGAAGACACAAGGCAGAGCCTCGTTCTTCCTGGTCCTTCACCTGGTTAACGCAGAGGTCACGGGAGGTCATTCACAACAAAAACAGATGTCAAGAAAAATCTAGGAGCACCTGAATAAACAACCGAGTCCAATGGTCTGGAGTAGGGTCCTTCCCTGGAATAGAAGAGTTAAATTAGTACCCTGAGCAAAGGAGGGAGCCGGGGTGGCAGTTTTAGAGGTGTCATGCATTAGAATGCCAGCCAGGGGATAGCTGGGTGTAGCAGAAACAGTGAGCAAGCTTGAGATTCCTAAAGTTCACGTGACCCCCCCCCCCCCCCCCCGGTCTCTGAGCCACTTAGCAGACGTCTTATTTACAGTGCAGGCAGGAACCAGACCCTCTGACACCGGTGTCTGCTGGCTCTTCAGTCTGTGGACTGCCCGGTGCGCCAAGACTGCAGCTCTGCGTTTCAGCTTTTCAGAAAAGGTCTGGGCTGAAAAAGCCAAAGATGACCGAGAGTGCACAGCCTTTAAAGCTCATTAAGGGTTGGCCGCATAGTTCATTTGAACAAGCCCAGCCGCTGAAACACAAACCCAGGAATGTAGGACAGAGTTGGATTTTGTCAGCATCCCTTATGGTCATTAAAATCTGATATTATAATGTAATCATAAACCAGTTACTGGTTTGATAATGATACTACTGCAGTGCAAAAATCACCTCTTACTCTAATATGGTCCAGCATGTTATCCATAGACCACATCAACAAAAGAGAAACCCCTTGTAAACTATCAAATCAATCAGACCAACAGACAGACACACACACACACGCAGGCAGGCAGGCAGGCAGACAGACAGACAGACAGACACACACACACACGCAGGCAGGCAGGCAGACAGACAGACAGACAGACACACACACTGCACTTCCGTCTGGAAAACTGGGCTCCTGCTGCAGCAAAAGCCAGACCTGTTAAAGGTGTTATACGTCAGTCTGCTGTCTGCTGCCACATGAGGCTTGGTGCTCAGGGCACTTTTCACCTCCGCTGGCCTCGGCCAGGACAGCTTCTGCAGACAACCACCGGACAAGCCATCAGTGGCTGCCTATGACCCAGTGGGCTGCAACAGTGGTTCGCATTAAAATGCCATGGGCCAGAGTGGATATCTCAGTGGAGGGTAGTTTTTGCATATCTTTTCATGCATTTGATAAATGCCAACTGGCGAGCATTACTTCTGTAACGGCTTAAATATTTATATGCTGAGATTCATGTTTACATTACCAAAGCCTCGTCCACCCCTACCCCACCCCAATACAGCGGCAGCAGCAGTACATAAATCTCTTAAAGCAATGGGGGTCTGAGGGGGTGGAGGGGTGGGGCGGCGTGGGGTGGATTGAGGGGGGATGGGGCAGTACTGTAAGTTAGTTTCTGGTTAAACAACAACAACCAAAGAATACTTCTCCTTCCCCCATTTCCTAGCCGAGAGGATTGGATGTCAAATGATTAAAACTTTCCTGCCGGTGTGAGTCTCTATTGTGGCATTCAGACTGAAATATAACAGATATATCTGCACGAGGAATTATAGGAATCATAACCACAAATTAGAGTAAATCAGAACAGAAATCACTTGCATGAAAGCTGAGCAGAAAGCAAAATGCAGGCAAATCAGTGTTCGAGAGGCACAAATAAATAAATGGCTTTTAAAAAAACACACTCTGGAGAGAAATGAGAAGTCTCGAGCCCTTTCCTGCTGTCTATCTAAAACCCAGAGGACACGCTGACAGGTCAATTCCTACAAATTAATTAGAAGATTTGTGCAAATTAGAGTGCCACGATAAAGCCATTTGTTTGACATGTTACCCCCTAAAGAGGAAACAGAAAGATAACAGTTCTCTTCACTACAGATCTTAGGAGGGGCATGGAGACAGCGACGGCCATGTTTTTATCTTGCTCTACAATGCAGAGCTTGGTTTATTGGGTAATTTTATTATTTGTGTTTTTTTTTTCTTTTTTTCTTCCACAAAAAGTAACTTTTCTCAACTTGGCAGTCTGACCTTCGAGGTTAATCAAAATAAAACAAAGGCAGCGTTCACGGTGCGCTCTTACGCGCACCCAGCCGCCCAATCTGACAAAGCAGTGACATTTTTATCTCAAAGTGTTTGAGTGACTGATGTGGCGTGAACACTTTACAGACAGCTCTGTAAAGGTCCCCCACCACCACCACCACCACCACCACCACCACACACACACACGCACACACACACACACACACTCTCAGACACCATCTATCTTCCAGAAAGGAGCTGCTGAACTGCAGGGGCCTCCAGACTGCTCAGCTAGAAGACGCTCCAAGTTTGGGTCTGTTTTCAACTCCGTCTTCCAACCCAGGGCAAAAAAGTGTCTGAAGACAAGTTAGCTCAGCTATTGGAGCTTTCCATGTCACACTCATCCACAAAACTCAGAGCAGCCTTTATCTCCTAGTCAGTCTGGTTTTATGAATGCTATGAGAGATTAGCAGGAAATGATCCCCTGCATCTACAGTGAGTGACCCCTTTCAGGCAGGCTCTGACCCTGACCTCTATAGATCGAAAAGGGTACTGCAGCTCTAATTACTTCATGGTCAGTAAACTAATAAGTGAAATGTTTTGATATAAACCATGAACAGGACATACCTGGAATTGAATTCTACAATGCCTGTGCTTTTCAGTGGTCAATTTAATATCATATTTTGGACTACTAGAGGTAAAACAACCTTGAAATGAGGATAAGCACAGAGATTTGTCTGGAGGAGGTGATTGGAAGAGAAAAGATTGCGCTTCAGTGAACACTGAGTGACAGTTTTGTTTTTAAAAGGCAGAAGAAGAAAAATAATGCATTCCTGTTTAACAGTTTGAATCCAAATGTTCTGACAGCTTGAACTCAACATCCCCAAAAAATAGGCAAATATATAGGATAGCAATGATGCATACTATCATACACGGGATAGTGATTATGCATTCTATTATACACTTATGAGCCTCACTTTTTCAAGGGGTGTGGGGGGGTGGAGAGAAAGCAGATCAATGTTAGTGAGTCAAAACACAATTCAATAGCGAAAGACTGGAGCCATTGACATATCTTCTTACAGATCATGTGACTGCACCCTATAGCCATATCTGCAGGACATATGACATCATATGCAATACTACCTCAGTTACAAAGTAACATTTATCACCGATTACATACACAAGTCATGGTGAGTGACTCTCACACACACATACATATACATGCACACACACACAGTCACGCATGCACACACACTTTGCACAGATGTCACACGCACAATGCCTGTCATGACACTAAAGTAGGGAAATGGAGAGAATGGAATCTTCTGTAGTCACTATACTACCTTTACCTCCTCCTAACCAAACCACCTACCAACCAAACCACCTCTCAACCAAAAAGAGTAAAGGCCTAAATCAGTCTTCTAATATTTCCACTAATCTTCCTGAGTCACCGTTTGCAGTCTGACTGGCTTAGGTCCGTCACCAAGATCACAGACGTGTTGCGGATTCGGCTGCCTGTCAATCATCAACACAAACAAAATTCCTCAGCAGCTACTGGCTGTAAGTAGACCTGGTATAACTCCAGTCTAGGAAGTTTACACAGAGCATGACTTATTCCTCTGCCTTGTCTTTTTGCCCCTCAGGCTCATATGGAGATGAGCGCACCTGATAAAGGGCGACCTCAGTCAGGTTGATGAATGTAAAGGGATGAATTCCTGTGGTCTCCTTCTGTGTCTCCATTTGATCCAGGTGAAAGTTGTGGTCTCTCTTTATCTTGTCAGTGGTGAAAAATATGGTTTTCTCTAATGGATGTGGAGAGCCAGTTCTCAGTAGTGCAGTGAGAGGAGAAGTAGATTAGAGAGTGTAGAGTGTGCATGTGAGAGACCGGAGTGGTGGAGAGAGTCTATGCATTCCTGCCTGTGTGTGTGTGTGTGTGTGTGTGTATGTGTGTGTGTGTATGTGTGTGTATGTGTGTGTAAGTATGTGTGTATGTGTATGTGTGTGTGTGTGTGTGTGTGTGTGTGTATGTATGTGTATGTATATGTGTGTATGTGTGTGTATGTGTATGTGTATGTGTATGTGTGTGTGTGTGTGTATGTGTGTGTATGTATGTGTGTATGTATGTGTGTGTATGTGTGTGTAAGTATGTGTGTATGTGTATGTGTGTGTGTGTGTGTGTGTGTGTGTGTGTGTGTAAGTATGTGTGTATGTGTATGTGTGTGTGTGTGTGTGTGTGTGTGTGTGTGTGTGTGTGTGTGGAAAGTAGGTAGAGGAGAAGCACAACACAACAAGAGGGATAGTGAGAAAATAGTACAGACAGCAGAGCAAGCTAGACAGCAAAGACTGAAACAGGGACATGGGACAAGTGAAACCAGAAGAGTGAGGACAGAAGGAGAAAGAGAGAGTATGATGGAGAGAGAGAGAAGAGAAAGATACGTCTGACAGTCTCCTCCAGAGAGAATGCACCTGTATTTAACATTCATCCAGCATCCTGGGCGAAGAAGAGAGAAACTTCCTTCTCTGCAGCGCAGGTGCCTCTGTGTCCATATCAAAGCAGCAGCGCCGCGGCTCACTTTCATGTCTGCACTCCCTCGGACGCCCAGCGGCATGCAGAGAGCCGTTTACCCCCTGCCCAAGCACACACTCGCACGGCCGCAAGCCCCCCATGGACAGGAAAGGCACGAATAATTAAGCACACAATACAGGTGTCAGGTTCACTAGACAACTCTTTTTAACCCTGGCTAGTTTTCTACTTCATATTATAATATATTTTAGACATTTTTTTTTCATGCTGCACCAAAATGATTACTCCCATTGACACTACTCATATACAAAACTCAAACAGAGTTTTTTTTTTTTTTTCATTTTACTGACACAATCATTACCTGATGATTTTAAGGATGGAATCTTACTTATGTAATCTTACTACATGTCACTCTGCCCTCAGAGGTGCAGTGGATAATGGGTATCTGGGTGTCAAAACATATCTCTGTGTGAGTGTGATTATGTGTGTGTGTGTGTGTGTGTGTGTGTATGTGTATGTGTGTGTGTGTGTGTGTGTGTGTGTGTGTGTGTGTGTGTGTGTGTGTGTGTGTGTGTGTGTGTGTGTGTGTGTGTGTGTGTGTGTGTGTGTGAGGTCAAGGTTTTATGAGAGCAACTGGCGTCTGAGGGCATCCAGCAGTTTCAGACCAAACATACTGTAAGCATCTGATAGGAGCCAGGCCTTTGGGCTCTATAAAACACTAATTAGCTCTGACTAATGAAAATAAATGACTTACTGCTGTCTTCTTCTTCTCATTGCCATTGGCAGCTTTGACGAGCACTTTGAGGCTAAATGCTGCAACTGTGCACACCAAAAAGAACAGCACTAATTTAGTCAAGACATCTCTCGAAATGTGAAAGAGACTTGAACAAAACTGGCCTATGTTTCCTTTTCTTTGAGTACAATGGACCTGGGCAGAAACTCTGGCTCTCCGAGACAGCTGCCAAAAAGTCCGTAATGTTTCATAATGTGCTATCAGAAAGATGATAGGGAAAGAAATTGCTAAGAGCTCAGCATGCAAACACAGCAAGGGACTGTGTGTGCATATGTGTGTGTGTGTGTGTGTGTGTGTGTGTGTGTGTGTGTGTGTGTGTGTGTGTCTGTACAGGGAGCCACTCTGTAGCCAAGCTTTCATCCACACTCAACGCTTTAATCATACAACCTCAGCCCCGGTAGGGCTTCAGAGCTGGATGGCTCTCTGCGCCAGGAAGTTCAATTCTCCCTTCATTGCATAACCTGGGAAGCAGCCACCTGCAAAACACACTTTCTCACACAAACTCATACACACACACACACACACCCATCAGGACCGGCAGACATGAAAACGAGCTTTTTATTTCATCCTTTTTGCCGACGATATCACAAAAAAACGATTTCACACGGGCCAGGCTCCCATGTATGAACACTGTCCAGAACACTCTCGGAATCTTGAGCCCCGTCAAAATGTGGACAGAAGTCCAGACCAACACAACGCGGTGACAGCGACAGAAATTTATGTAGCTGTTCCCACCCGAGGCCCCCCGGGGCCTGTTTTCCATCGAGCTGGGGGCCACTTCTTGGGAAGAGGCGCACAAAGGCACAGTGTGTATCTTGCTCACGCAGAGCTCTGGTATTAAATGGGGGGGGCCTGTGAGAGAGGCCTCTGCGGCCAGCCCTGGTGCTCTCCTCCCTCGGGCTGAAGCGATGACCTTGCCAGCGGTGGGGAGACACAGAAGGCTTCTATATGGCAGCACGGCTCCCTGAGGCAGGAGGTTCTCCTCTCGTGTTCTTTTTTCATCCTCCCTTCCTCAGTCTGTTACTCTCGCTCGGTCTCTCTCACTCTCTGGTATCTCACTCTCTCTCTCTCTCTCTCTCTCTCTCTCTATGTTTCTCACTTTCTGGTTCTTTCTCTCGCTCCCTCCTCTCTCTCTCACCTTCATTGCCTCTCTCACTCTTTCCTCTGTCTGGCTGTCCCTTTCTCACTCTCTCTCTCTCTCTCTCTGTAACTGGAAGACACCCTCAGATGGGGGTCTATTTTAAAAGGTTCCTCTCGCCTCCTCAAGAACAGTTTTGCACACCTGCTGCCACACTATTTCTAGTCTTCAGGCATCACAGGGCAAATCTCCCTTGCACCATCCTAACACCCCTACCCCTTTACACACCCACGCACATGCACACGCGCACACACACCCAAATGAAGTAGAGTGTGTAAAATCAACCCCCCAAGAATAACTTTATCGCTTTCCCAGCAAATAGCATGGGTGTTGCTAGAGGAACACACCTCATTTCACCTAAACACTGAGGCGATAAACTCAGCTTTTCCTCTCACTCCAGGTCGAAAGTCTGCCACAGAAAATCAATTCAAGGAGGCATTCAGAGGAAATGCGTGGTCACCAAGCGCATCATTGGACAATCCTATGGAGCTTGGCTCTATAATGTCACAATGCCAACAAAAGTGTATCACTAAGGTCAAAATGAGACTGACTTCTCTAATTTTAGCACCGGACCTTTTTACATTCTTGGAAAAAAAGGGCATTCTTCCTAACCCATTAAGAGAAGCAGTCTATGTCTGTGTTTGGGGGCAGCCGTGGCCTACTGGTTAGCGCTTCGGACTTATAACCGGAGGGTTGCCGGTTCGAACCCCGACCAGTAGGCATGGCTGAAGTGCCCTTGAGCAAGGCACCTAACCCCTCACTGTTCCCCGAGCGCCGCTGTTGTTGCAGGTAGCTCACTGCGTCGGGATTAGTGTGTGCTCACTGTGTGTTCACTGTGTGCTGAGTGTGTTTCACTAATTCACGGACCAAATTTCTCTCACGGGATCAAAAGAGTATATATACTTATACTTATACTCTATAGAGACCTTCATAAAGTCCATGAAGATTTGGCTGCCAATTGAGCAGTGTGTTTGTAGACGCCAGACTCATACCCCAGTAAACACAACCACTACCCATGGGGAAATCATGACATGACCCTACAGCAAGCCCACGTGACGCCTGACGGCCACTCCCAGCAGGCCTTCTCTTCTCCCCCAACTCTGCAGCTTCCAAAGAACCATGAAGCACAAAAGATTTTCACCCCTATCCATTTCCAGCACTGTGAGCGACAACCGATACTGTATATCATAACCACGTTCTGCATTTTGAGACTACTGCTTGGCTTATGGAATACAATATGCCATTGGTAATGGCTGACAGTGAAAAGAATATGATGAGAAAACATAAAGGAAGCATTACTGTCAGGGTTCCCAACATTACCAGCACTGCAAACCACCACCATCACTGCCATTAGGGCATTTTTATTTCAATGAGTTTGAACTCTGGGCTGAAATTATCTTCAACCAAACTGCCTTCCTGCAAGTTATTTTAATTAGCGATACTTAGCGCACCAATTAATTATGCAAAATTGCCATTCGGGGTGTTGGTATTTGGTTGCACTGGTGAGAGTGAAAAAATCCTCCAAATAAATTAGTCATGACCACATTCACATCTGGAGCAGACAAGATGTATAAAATATTTAAGCAGAAACAGACAGAGTATGGGAGCAGGGAATCCTCTGGTTAAAAAAAAATCACAAGCTATTTATTCCTCTTAATGACCAAAATCCCCATTAATATAGTCCAATTACAATGAAATCTAAGACTGGATTTCATCTGACTGGAGAGAAGTGAAGAATCATTGTGCTCTAATCCATTTGCCCTCTGTGTTACACGAGAGATATGGACCAGAGCGAAGCAAGCAAAGGGAAGCCCTGCCTCCATGCAGAGGGACCTTGTCCTCACAGAAATCCATTGTCCATGCACACACCCATATCCCCCTCTCACATCACACCAGCCTCCCCTCCCCTCCCCTCCTCTCCTCTCCTCTTCCTCTGCACTTTTTAAAGGAGGGAGTAAGGAGGACTCTCACGTCATGACATGATGGCAAAAAAGGCAGTCAAAGTCAGTCAAATATGCTGTGAGCAAAGAGATGGAAAAAATGTAAATATTTTTTTTCCAAATATGGCATATAGCTGTTTGAGCAGGTGAATTTACATTTACACGCTGACTAGCATCCATAATGACACAGGAGCACATCACCTACTCACGCACACATACATATACACACCTTCACACAGAAAAGACACAGAAGAATATAAATTGCTAGCACAGGTATCCTCCACTCTTTAATCATGGTAACCAACACCTTACTACGAGCCCTGAGCACCGGGTGGAAGGACAAGAGGGAAGGAGGGAGGGATGGAGAGTGAGCTGGGGAGAGACGGAGAGAGAGAGGGAGTGGGGGAAGAGTCAGCGGCACCAGCAAAGGCAGCAGCCACGGGGAACGGAATGCAATCTATTGCCATGGCACCCAGCGCCGCGGTGACAGCAGGCTCTCTCTCGCAGCCAGGCAGCCTATTCATTCAGCCAATTCAGCAGGCACACGGAGGCGAACGCCACGCGCTTCCTTCTGCACTCATCTCCCCACTCTCTCTACCGGCTCTTCTCTCTTTCTCGCTACCTCTCTCACTCACTCTCTCTATCCATCTCCCTGTACCTCATCCGCACACACACACACACACACACACACACACACACACACACACACTCATTCAATCTGCATTCAAACACAGTCCTTTGTCTCAGGTCAGTGGATTTACCTTGAGTGGCGGAGGACGAGGGTCTGCGAAGGCTGGCAGCAGCGGCAGCAGCAGCAGCGAAGGCGGACAGGCTTGGGCTTCGGCCGTGTGTCAAGGAGGGACAGAAGGAGAGGAGGGCGCATGGGATCCCCCCGGAGATGCTCAGAGCTGCGGCTCGCTCCACACACACACACACACACACACGCGCAGACACCAGCCACTACCACTATCAGCAGAGGCAGCGGATAGGGAGGGGGAGAGGGGAGGGGAGAGAGCGAGAGAGAGCGACAGAGGGATGGAGAGGCAGAAAGAGACAGAGAGAGAGAGAGAGGGAGGGGGGAAATCAGAAGCAGTGGGTGGGAGGGGGGTTGCTCATTCTGAAGCATTACATCATAGCTTTTGCTCCTGAGGAGGTGGCTCAGCTCCCCTTGCAACACCTCTCTCCCCTTCTCTCTCTACAGCAGGGAACTGCAGGGGATAAATGCCCAATACAAATACACACATTATGCAAACACTGAAATGGGTTGCAAAGACGAGAAAATTAATATCTAAAACTAAATGTCAACAGTATTAAAATAGAAAAAAAATAATTTCTTTCCTCAATACAATTACTAAGGTCCAACATGCACCATTTTCATATAAAAAAAGCATTATGTTTCATTTAATCCTAGTTGAAAGCTATAAGGAGGCAATATCAGCATAATGACCATAAACTATAACCATGATAACCATAAAATACAACCTTAAACTATAACCATAACCTATAAACTACAAGTAAATGCTAGAAACATCCTCCAGTCCATAAGTACAAAGAGACGCTGATCTTTTTTTAAGATTCCTCTAGCATCTTAAATCTGTGGCGTAGCAGGAAGGTGCAACGCAGTGAAATGGAAATGCCCACCCCCACTGCTGCCCTTGTGTGGCTGCTTGGGGACCGTGTGTGTGGTAGTGGCTGTTGGGGGGTCAGGGTGACTGGTGTGGCATGCTGCTGGGTCCGCTGGGAGACGTGGTGGTGAAGGCCTCCGCTCACAACACACAAACCCCCCACCCCCACTTCCACCTCCACCCCTGCCCACTCCGTCTCGCCCAAACACCCGGGCAGCTGCTCATTCCATACAGCCGCAGCAGGCCACACACACAAGCCGCACCTCATGCCAGACGGGCCAACACCCACAGACCCCAGGCTCCAAAGGAGCAGAGCAGAGCGGAGCGCTCTCTTACTGGGACACTTCTGGAGGGAAATCATATGTCATATTGTGTGTGTGTGTGTGTGTGTGTGTGACATGTCTCTGGTCCCCACCATCGCTGCTGCGTCGGCGTGATTATGGAGGAACCTTGTGGGAAAGCATGCAAGACAATAGCCGCTAAAATGTCTGAGAGAATGACACCGTGTGGTTTACAAGTTGTAAAAGCATCAGCTGTCAAACCACCCACATCTGTTCCAAACTAGCAACACTTAAGCACATAAGCACAAACACAAAGGTACAAACACAAAGGTACACGCACGCACACACACACACACACACACACACACACACCTTAAAGTATTCATACAGTAAGGACATTACAAGTCAAGAGGTATGATGAAGACAAGGGACAGTGTGGGAGGCCGGCGTGTCAGGAAAAGGCATTCCGACGGACTCTGATGTCCGATCTCCCTCAGCTCAGGTCTCCGAGCTCAGCCCGGCTCTCGTTTTGGTATCTGCGTCACATCCTCACAGACCCAGCCAGCCAGAGCGAGACGGTGCATCTGAGAGAGAGACAGAGAGAGGGAGAGAAAGAAGGAGAGAGGGAGAGAAGGAGAGAGGGAGGGCCTGACACAGCACCTTTTGTCAAGCGGCTGAAAATATCCTTCGCTTCCCGCTTCCTTCGCCCGCCAGCCCTACGGCTTCTCCTCCGACCCTCAATTATTAGCAGGAGATTGCAGGAAGTGTTTAGAGCCCCCACAAACTCCTCATTCTCTTACATTTCCCCACATCTGTCCTCTTCCATGTTGACGCTAATAAATGGATCTGAACATTCTAGATAGACGTGCAGATATAAAAATGAATGGTATTAGAAAAGTCCTTAAACTCTTTTAAAGAGTTTGATGCACGCAGCATGGCAAGACACGACAAAACCACTTTTTGAAGTTATTTCACAGAAAATATAAAAATCTAACCAGAAAGCCTGCCCAGACCCTATCTCTATCCAGAAAGCTTATAACAATCTATCCAGAGAGGATCTGGAGACCATCCATTCCCACTATCTTCTGTTTATTCTCATCTTCATATCCAAGGCAGTGTTTGGCATCCTGGCCAGCCATTACAGCTGCTCTGCACCCCCCCCCTTTCAAAAGGCTATCTCACAGCTAGCGGTCAGAGGCATGGTGCTAGACTATCTGTTTACAGAGAAAGAGAGAAAGAAAGAGTGAGAGAGGGAGAGAGAGGCGGGGTGGGGGGGGGGGGGTGAGAGAGCAGAGCATAATGAGGGTTGATGCCTGCCTCTGAGCGGCTCTGCAGACACCCACCCAAATAGAACCCTCCTTGTGCCACAGGCAGGCCTGGCTTAGCAATTATAACTTGTTTGTACTCATATGACACTCTGCAAATGGCTATTCATTCATAGTGGCTAAACAAAAAGCTGCCTGGATTAAATTGTGCAGGGGCTACTTGTCACACATGACACACGCTTGCATTTGTGCAGCTTCCTCTCTTTTTGGTGCCCCGCTGGGACTGCCATTTTGTCCATCCTATCAGGAGGATGAAATAGTGTTTGTGTCACAGTGCAGGAGAGTGGAGACGCCTGTGCAGACGCCACGCCGGCTTGTCCCTCGCCGCTCTGACATTCAGACAGGTGGCTTGGTGGGACGGGGCCTGGATGTCAGCCTGTCCCTCTCCTCCCCAGCCCAAAAGCCTCCCCTCTCCTCAGACAAGAGGTCATTGTGTCCATTCCCATCTCACTGAAAGGCCCTCGTTGTTGTTATCCGGTGGTTGTTGTCTTCACGCTAGCCTGGCAGACAGGTCTATTTGACTGCACACCCTTGAGAGTGTCTCACTCAGGAGTTAACAGTGGTTGTCGGAGGCAATGAGAGAGTGCGGTGACCATGCCTCCCTAATTGTGGCCCTGCCAGGCTGCTATCAAGTACTATTTGAAAGCCTCCACTGATCACAGCCACTGACAGAGGACCTGTCAGCACAGAGCGCAATAGAATTAGCTGGAGTGGCAAAATAGCCTCAGGACACTAGTGGCTCCAATGCTGCGGTCATCATTGGAGGACCATGGATCTATGAACGCTTGCAAATCACTAGCGAGGCATCCATGGAGCGTTTTTGGTGAAATTAGCACTCAATTTAAAAGGTTTTACTGTTCTCGAAACGAGGAGACAAGGCTACATCATAACTTGCAGACGTATCCCTCTACCACATCAAAAACGCCATGAAAACAGCATTGTGAGAGTACGCCCAAACAAAAATAGCTGAATAAAAGACCATTGTCCAATGTGGCATGTGGCTTAATAAGTGTGACAGGGAAGAAGACCGAATCAATCTGAGCCCTTTGTGTAGCCTGCCTGTGTATGTCGGGGAGTCCGTGAATGGCATTCCGATTCACGCTACATTTTGTAGGTTGACTGGAATGCGCATCAGAACCATGGAGGCAGACTGTAGTCTTGTCCCACTCAATGAAAACGCCTCACTCGAGGGCAAGACTTATTGAGCATGAGGAGCTCCAAGACTGTAAACACCGCTCATTGGAGGACTGACTGCTTGCAGCACAAATCAGTTACGCATTAATGACCATGAGGACAAGGGAAGAGGGGGTGGGGGGCAACCCGTGGACAACGTTTATTGTATTACTACTGAATAGGAGTGCTGAAATATTACTACTGAATACAAGTTCCATAACAGTTTTCCACTGTTGCTGTTGTTTTCCAATGCTGATTTTTAAAAAGTTGTGTGCGTGGTTCATGGAAACTATTTGGAAGCAACTGTATCACATTGCAGGAGGAGAAAAAAAACTGTGGGAGGAAGAAACAGTGGTGACCTTGTCAAAAACACCTCCAGAGAATGCAGGCAAGACTGTGCAGCTCTCGAAAGAAACCGAACGCTCGTCTATGTTCTGTTCCCATGGGTCCATGCAAATAATCAGCTCACAGTTCTGGGAACTCTTGTTCCACAGTGTTCACTCAACAACCAGGGGGGAGCTCTGCTAATGGGTCAACTCACACTAACAGGAATCCAAGGCGGTCAGTTTTGCCCACATGCTTGCTGATTGATTGATGGCTGCTAGCAGTAGCTGGTCGACTCAACTCACACGAGAGCACTTTCCTAATTAAAAGGTCGGAGGGTGAAGCCTGGGCCCCTTCTGTGTCCGTTCAACACTGCCCAGACCAAATCATGCCTTATGCCTTAGTGACCATCAGTGCTCTGACTGCTTGGGCCCTTATCGGTGGCTGGGGAGGACGTGGGAGAGAAGCGATCATTAGCGTCACGCTGTCGCACCTCAGTGCATTAATCATGACCACGGCATATCAGATCCCAGAGCACCCCAGAGCGGCTGACCAACACATTCTCAAAGTGACCCCACTCAAAGAGAGGTCAAAGGGCGAGTGGGCGAGATTGTCTCATGCTCCCCATCACTGCACAGGGGGAATCCAGCAAACACACATGGGCCCATACAAGTGTGTGTGTCGTGGCCGGGGCAAACATTACGAGCACTACGCCACTCCATCATGGCGTCAGTTTCCCAATTCATGTGACAATTTTGATATCTCTTGATCATACATCAATAAAATACTTTAACAAGTCCCCGTCAGCCTAAATCAAGTACGGGGACCTTGAAATGCAGAACCTCTGTATGACCACAAGCAGAAATCTTGATTGGGCCCAAAAAACAGAAACATAATTAATAAACAAAACCACACTTGGCCTTTGAAATGACTAAGCCATGACACAATGCAATCTATCACTTCCTAAAAGTCCAATGCCTATTTTCCTTGGCTTCCTTTCACCCTTTCTTGTTTCTGTTTGCTTTGCACTCTGACAACCATGGCTGTTTCTCAAGAACTAAGTGACTCAAAAAAAGACAAAACAAACAAATGCAAACAAACATGCTGCCGAAAAGCAGAGGCGACCACTCAACACACAGATTATAGCAATTTCCCAACACAGGGTCTTTGTGGCGAGGGAGAGATTGAAGAAATAGTTTGATGGTTTTGTGTCTGGCAAATGAATAAGGGCCTTTATTATAATGCCATCACTAGCCTCCCTGGGAGTATGAAGAAATGTGCTAAAGGGCTGAATGTGAGATACTTACGCTGTAATCAGCACAAGTGATGAGAAAAACATATCGCAAATCTGTATAAGGAACAGTCAAAACTTCCATATGACCTTGAAACACAACCTCACCATGTGTCAGACCTTCTTCTTAGTGGGGTAGATGACCTCTGTGCTGTTTCCGGCATTCTCAAAACACTTTCACAAGATATTTCCCTTCTGCGGCCACCAAGGCCGCCATTTGACTTTCATCAAAATAATCAGATGGCTCTCAACGTGAGGAGTAACCAAACGGCAGCTGAGAAGCACCGCCACTGCCCTCAGCTGCAGACCCAATGCTGGCTGTCCTTCGCACCCTGATAGCTCCTTGTATGGCCTTGTGTGTGTGTGTGCGTGCGTGCGTGCGTGCGTGCGTGCGTGCGTGCGTCTTTAAAGCCAAATGATCATGGGTCTCTCTTGACAGGGAACGGCATATCTGGAGTTGACACAGAGGTTACGTGCCCAGGGTTTAGGTCTGATTGTACACTGAGGTGATTTTAAAGCCAAAAGGGGTTAGTAAGGTCTGTATGTATGTGATCCTATTGATAGTAAATTCAGCTGATTGGCAGGCCTTTCACATAACCATGTTTACTTGGGTGAAGTCATGCCTTAGATAACAGACTTGCGCATAAAAAATCTCACTTCTTGTTATTACTCCACATGATTACAGGTGGTGTGTCACTGGAAAGGTCTTCACTGAGAGCCAGGGATCATATTTTTTAATGTCTCATATAACACAATTTATCACACAGATGCCAGCAGAGTCATTAAAAGAAAAAACACAGTGTTTTCCAAGACTCCTTCACAGAGCTATCCTTCCACACTTTGTTGCCAGTGGCGGGTCAGGAAAGGCCTAGAGTTATGGCTCTGTTTTGGAACAGTTACAGGTATCCTGCGTAAAAGCGATGCATCTAGTCAAAACCTATCCCCTCCAAATCACCTCAGGCCATTCTCTCTTCCCGAGCCTTCTAGTTTCTCTCTCTCCCTCTCTATGTTCCTATACATATACATAACACATTGGGATACTACGCAAAATGTAATTAAAAACAGAATATAATAATCTGCAAATAACGCAAACCCATATTTAGCTGTAAAAAGAACATAGACAACATACCAAATGTTGCAATTGACTGACAAACTGTACTATTTTATGAAAAATATACTCTCGTTTGAAATTTGATGCCAGAAACAGATCTCAAAACTTTTGGGACAGCGTCAACAAAATGCTGGCAAAGTTGTGTAATGCTAGGGAAAACACATGGAGGAACAACTAATGAGGTTTACTGGCACTATAACTGGGTATAAAAAGTATCTAAGAAGCATAGATGCTCCTCAAAGTACAATTGCGAAGAATTTGGGGATTTCATCATCTATAATACATATTAGAATTTGAAATTTAATTATTTGAAATAATTAAAATATTCTGAGAATCCAGAGAAATCTTTGTACGCAAGACACAGGGCTGAAAATCAATATTGCATGGCCGTAATCTTCGGGGCCTCATTGCACTGCTTTAAAAACAGACCTGTTTCTGTAATGAAAATCGTTGCCTGGGCTTAGGAAAACTTAGGCGAACATTGTCTATGAACACAGTTTGAAACTCCATCCACAAATGCTGGTAAAAAACTGTAGCAAGCAAAGAAGAAACCATATTTAGACATGATCTAGACAAACTGAAATCTTATCTGGGCGCAAGCTCATGTAAGATGGACCAAGGCAAAGCGGGAAACTGTCATGTGGTTAAACCAATCAAATCGTGTCATTGTTTTTGGAAATCATGGATTCCGCTAGCCTGACGAGCCAGACCCACATTAAAATGTAGGGTCTGGGCAGTCACAGTTCGCAGTGCTCAGTCAGCTCAGAAGGGCGGGATAATCAGTTGTCTTTCAAATTCCCTCTGCACGCAATAAGACAGCGGCAGCACTATGAGTCCCATGCGTTTCCCACCAGCGGAGCTAGTTGGCTAGTTCAAACGTTTGCCAACTTAATAAAAGCTTAACTCGTGTCACACTGTTCGCCAACAGCAACATTCATCTTATTTGTTTTCAAGTAGCAGGGAATTCAAGCCAAACCGTTGCAACTCAGCCATCAATCATTATGTTAAGCCCACCTAATGACTCTATACACGATTTCATTGGCCTGATTGAGTTTCGATTTCTGCAGCTCACAAGCCAACGGAGAGTTGCTAGACTAGCCCTGGCAGCATGTAATTTGCTGCCGCTAGGGGCGCGTCTAGATTTCTAGGCTAGGATTCTGCATCCTCCATGATAAAGAGGTGAGGCAGGGTTGCCAACTCTCACGCATCTGGCGTGACACGCTTTCAGCACCAATCTCACGCTCTCACGCACACGCAAGAAATGTCACGCCAAATCCATTCTTTTTTTTTGTTGATGACTATACTAGACCACAGCATTGTTTCTAAATGACAGGAGACGAGTTTAAGGCATTTGTCTTTAGACCAACAGCAGGTAGGTCTAATATCTGCCTACAACGTTCTCAGCGCAGTTTTCTCTGATTGTTGATTCGCTGACTAGGCTATTTTAATCCGGTCCGCGACACCGTCGGAACACGTTGCTATTTAGACATGAGGCAGACGGACACAAAGTGTGGCCGCCCATTCTTCTCTGTTGAACTACTCCCAAAGTAGGCTAGCCCAGACATCACATGAAATAACTTTTTCTCATCTTTTATCCGGTGCTATAGACGCTATTTGTGATAAACGATTCGCAAGAAAATTAACTTTCGAGAAATAATCATATTACTCTATACAGTAGCTCTGCGCTCATCTCAATTCATATAGGTGGAATTATCTCACACACTTTTTGTTCAACACATGACAAACCGTAAACCAGAATAAACAGCAGACCTTACTGAATACAAAGGTGTAATGCAATCCCCTGTACAATAAGCCTCCAGAGTAATCCGGTTTGGGCTTTAAGTGTCTTAAAACTGAGCTGTGCTTAAATACCTATATATCTGTAAATTTTAAAATCAGAGGATATACACCTCATGGCTAAGAGTTTGTCAATGTAGCCATAATGATTTATTTTCACAAAATGCTAAGCATGCATGTATTTTAGTGAAAAAAGTGTGCTTAAATTGGTCAATGCATGATTTCATAACAGGCTAAATAGAAAATAGCCTACATGTTAAATGTTAAATATAGCCTAGATATAATATGAAAATTAGATGATGTAGTAATATAGAGTTAGATAAAGTTGGATGGCTCCAGAACTCACACCAGTGGATTGTGCCACACCACTTTTATGACACTAGCTGTTCTGTTGACCTTTAGTTTTGTTGCTACTGGGCATGAAGGGCAGGCCAATTATGAGTTCTGTCCAACATTGATGGTAGGTTTAGAAAAAAAGTCAGCACATTTTTATCATATCGCAATAATACCAATAACCGTGATCATTTTGGTCATGATTTTTCATCAAATGTTCATACTGTATCTCTAGTGGCTGGTAAAAAAAGTTGAGTGGCTGGTAGACTTTGGAATCCACCAGCCACAATGGTAGGTGGAAAAAAATATTGTATTTCCATCCCTGATACATACGTACATTCATACACACATTCATATTTGTAAGTCTCAATCCATTTCTTTCAGGAAAACTCGCCAGAAGTCATTATTTAAGGGGTTATTTTTCAATTTTTTCTACCGGGGGGGGATGCCCCCGGACCCCCCTAGAATTGCTGAGCTACTACCTTTTTCAGGGGCCCTTTTCATGTCTGTGCCCTGTGGCTCATAATCCTTCCATGCCACAGGGTAAAAACACTGGTCTTCTTTTCAAGTGCAATCAATAATAATTGTACATTTTGAAGATTTTTTTACATAAATCAGGAATTATACAAAGCAAAAGCTATGTCAGCGTCAGGGGACAGACATTTTTAAAATTAAGTTTAGGGAAAAATTTAACTTCACAAAATCTCACTCCAGCCAAACACCCAAAGTTGGCAACCCTGGGTGAGGGACCATCCATGCAAGTCCATTACCCAACTGTCCTCCTTCTGTGTCCATTGACAGTAGCTTGTGCTGCATTCAGTAATCGACTGATGGCGGCGACCCTTACAAAGTCAAAATGACTTCCCCTTGGGCCAGTAGATCAGATTTTTACTGGCCCCTTGTATGTCACTTTTCCATAAAACTGTTATTGTTTTCATCATGTACATATTGTAATGTTCAAACAATTGGTTCAAAGGGCTTAAGGGCTTAATCTCCAGTTGATAGATATATTATATTAGTATACAAAGTTGTGTATAACATTACATTAGGACACATAGAATACAATGGACTCTTTTGCTTGCCCTGAACCAGCTGGCCACTGCTTATGTTGAACCCTTGTGAATGCATACTCCGGTCTTAATCAGTTTTAATGTTAATAAACAGGCAATTTATTTAACTTTCAGAAATACTAAATAATAAATGCATTCAACAAAAACACTGATTGGGTAAATATGCGTAGATGTATTTTCTAAACAAGAAAATACTAAAGATTTGCAGGGGAATTTTGCAAGCCACTGTACATATTAACCTCCAAAACACAGAATAGGAGTTTCCCCTGACTAAAAACAATCTCTTGCTGATTGGATTGCCATGACAGTATAATTTGTAAGTCCATGTACCAAAGCGGACAAAGACAAAAACCAGCACCCAAAACAAAAACGTCACGTGGAACAATCTCTTTGTAATGTGGTCACACAAACAGCCATTCATCTTCATCAATAGTACCACTCGAAAGGCTCCAGGCTGCTCAAAGACATGCGAGGAGGCTCACATGAGATGAACATAGTTTCTCAAAAGTTGACTCAGGGACACTGTGTACCGAGACAGCCCCACTCCAGAGGGAGGACTCCTTTGAAGAGGTCATGCATGCTTCAAGGACATTATCATCATTACAACACACAGTCATGCTCTTTAGTCATGAAGAATGTCATGAAGAAACAGCAAGGCCATTAGTTAAAGAATCAAAATAAAGGAAATGCAAACGGCATCCCTGGCACTTGTGTTGCAAGGCCTGCTTTGACAGAAGTTGGCCCTCAAACTGGCTTTGTGGAAGATACCTTCAGCTCCGATGTTTACCAACTATTGCATCCAGTGCATTATAAGGAGGGGACCACTGCACTCACAATACAATCTTATTACCTGTCCAGCTAGACCACCGCCCCTCCCCCACCTCTTCTGTTCTGCGGTGTACAATTCCAGGTTGCCTGGGCAACGCAGTAGTTATGTTCGTGCCTTTTTCACCCAGCATTTCTCTCCAGAGCCTCCCCTTACACACACACACACACACACACACACACACACACACACACACACACAGCTCCACAAGGCCTGGCATGCTGACATTGCCAGTTCACCCCTCCCCACCCTTCACCCCAAAACAAACACATATGGACAGTGTCACCCCAGCAAAGAGCGAAGCTTGCCATTTAGCTTCTGCTGAGGATCCACAGCACACAAGCCTTTCTGTGCCTGTCATCAGTTTCGCATTTCATCAGCTGCTTTTCCACTGTGGTTCATGTGCACAAGGCATCTTCTCCCTGCATGTTCATGTCTGTCTTGCCCATGGTCAAGTTGCACAATATTAAATAGATATAACCAGAAGACAAACGTATTATGGGGGTCTCACTTTTGAAGAGGTAATATCCTATCCATGAAATTGTCTATAATTCTCCATAAATCATTTTCACTTGAGACACACAGTGCACTGTAACCATGGCAACGTGACAGGAATGCATCTCATCAGGGTTAATGGGCAAACACCTAACTACCAATTTCCTGAGAAACCAGAATCTCAATGAGTGGGGCTCTATGCCAAAGCACCAGCCTTTCTCCCTCCCTCTCTCTATCTCTCTCTCTCTCTTTCTCTCTCTCTCTCTCTCAGCCTCTCTGTCTGTCTCACACACACACACACTCACCCAGCCACCCACACAGGAAGCAACCTGCTTCTTCATTGGAAGTGTATAGCTCACCTCATGTTTTCACCTCATGTCCCTCTCACATTGGGGGTTCTTGAAACATTAGGAGAAGTGGAGAGCAGTTGTCTTGTGGCAAGATAGAAATTCTGCCATGGGGCTCTCATTCTCTTCCCCTCAACAGCACAGCACACACACCCTTTCTGAGTCTTTTCTATGTGTCTGAGACGGGCCATTCAAGGAGGTGTTACTTTCAGGGCAGCGGTTAAAGAGAAGGCAGGAATGAGGTGGGCAAGGAAAGAGACAGAGAGAGAGAGAGAGACAAAAAAATAGAGAGAGGCACGTCTGCCAGACTGCTTATTTATGGCACACGTCAGAGCTGTCGTCCAGAGGCCTTAATCACACGCTGCAAGTCCACATGAAAGCCTAGGCTGGGATGGAGAGGTCTCCACCCCAACTCTATGGCCCCTGCCTCCCATAAAGCAGTGCTCACACACAATGGCGTGTGCATGCATGGGTGATTGTATGGAGTTTCTAGACAGGAGTGTGTGCTGTGGCAAGCCTCATTCCACTAGAATATGTGTTTCTAAGCAGATACACACACCTGACAGCGACACACACATACACACACACACACACACACACACACACATACACACCTTTGTGTGATGTGCAGGATGACATCTCCCAGCATGGCACTGAAACAGTATGGTAATCAATTTGGGACATAATTACAATTTTTCACGGGCTCTGCACTCCATGGGTGAGAAATAACTGTAGGGATTAATGAAAAGAAATGTGTCTGATTTGCGAGATGGCAGCAATGCCTCGCACATACTGAGCGGCACACAATGCCCTCCTTTGGTCTTCTATACAAAATAAGTATCGTGGCTTGTAGAGGGAAGAGATAACATGGTGATAGCCTGGAGAGATATTCAAGTAGTGCAACCGAAACAGTAAAGGACTAAAGGGCTTTGTAAATGCTAGAAGAGAGAACTCACCATAAGAATTCATAATAAGAAACAAAAACACTGAGTTTCTTTTGTTGTGGAAACATAGAGCAGTTGAATAGGAGTCCACTTGATGAAGCCTACTCTGAAATCAATGTTGGCATGGTGGTTCCCTAACAACTCCAAACCCTTGTCCAAAGACCTCATCTTTCACAAAACACAACATAGGCTCTAAAAGTGGCTCTGAATCATAGCTTACGTGCACAAGGTGAGCAGCTGGAACCTGTCAGCAGAGCCTTCTCCAGCCATGTTTTGCTCATTTCATGAAATATTAAGAGTATGACGCACACCGAGTTTACGCAAGCATGAAGTCAAATTCACTTGGCATTGCAGCCAGGCCAGCACATTGAGCGGAGAGCATTTCTTCAGTTCCGCTAAAGTTTGAGCTCTGCTCTATTTTCCATTCCTAGGTGCAGACTGCTTTAAAAGCTGCCATTCAAAATATTTGCTAAATATTCAACACTTCTGCCAGAAATGTAATGCAATGAACTTTCTTGAGACATGAATGACACCACAAAAGCACTTTCAAAACAGCACCCTTGAGCAACGCTTGACGTACGGCAGGGAAGACAACTCTAATTTTTTAATTAACACTTGATACTTCACAGATTCAATTGCACTAGGATTGTGTGTGTGTGTGTGTGTGTGTGTGTGTGTGTGTGTGAGTGAGAGAGAGAGAGGGAATTGTCTAGCAATGGAAAGCTGTGTTGTTCATTGAGGGTTTCATCACAGCACTAACATCTTCCTACAAAGGATTCCCTGTGCCCTTAAACTGAGCAATTAAACTTTAAAAACTAGTGTGCTATGACACCAAAGCCCATGGCTGTGCAGTCTATTCCTGTTCTCTCCTTTTTTAGCAATTGTGTACAGCCAAATTAGTCAACTTGTAGCAGGGGCATGTAGGCTATAGAAAATGAGGAGGCATTGGATGTGAAACAGTGTTTTCTCTCGGCCCGGGTCTTTGCCTTGCAGTGCTGATTACGCTATCCATTTTTCATGGCTAATCTTTCTGCACAGGCTTACACAGTCAACTTTGTCATTTCAGACACCACATCATTCAGATAGAAAAATACTAAACATGCGTGCCTGACACTTATCTCTGTAAAAAGACTCCCAAGTTAGAATATTCCTCAGTCACAAAGACGAAAGTGTGTGTGTGTGTGTGTGTGTGTGTGTTTGTGTGTGTGTGTGTGTGTGCGCGTGTGTGTGTGTGTGTTTGTGTGTTTGTGTGTGTGTGCGTGTTTGTGCTTGTGTGTGTGTGTGTGTGTGTATGTCTGTCTGTATGAGATTGAGGTGTGTTTTTGTATGTGTGTGTTTGTGCTTGTGTGTGTGTAAGAGTGTGTGTGTGTGTGTGTGTGTGTTGTGTGTTTGTGTGTGTGTGTGTGTGTGTGTGTGTGTGTGTGTGTGTGTTTGGTGCTTGTGTGTGTGTGTGTGTGTGTGTGTGTGTGTGTGTGTGTTTGTGTATGTGAGGCCAGCAAACCTCTGCAGCCCCTGATGTAATACTGTGGCATATGCAGGGGTGGGTGAAGCCTGTCTGGAGTGGAGCAGCAGGGCTGTCTGCATTTGGCTCAGGCTGGCCGCAGTCGCAGCGCAGCTCTTGTCACCGAAGAATTATGAGTGAAGGTGTCTCTTTCAGTGCCCCCTCTCCATCAGACACCACACAAATATGGTGCTGCTCTCTGAAGCGAGGATGGTGCACTCGTCCATCACACTTCCTCTCTGTCTGCTTTTCTCTCAATTTCTCTCTCTCTCTTTATTTCTCTCTATCTTTGTCCTCTCTCAAGTCACTCCATCATCTTTTTTTTAACTCTGCCGCAGCTATGTCTTTCTAGCTCTCCGTTTCTCTGCGTCTTGCCTTCATCTGTCACTCTCTTTTCCTCCTTCTCTGCGTCCTCCTTCTCTCTTTTCCTCCCTCTCTGCGTCCCTCTCGGTTGGTGGCGTGGCGCAGGCAAACCGAGGGCAGATGTGATTTTAACGCTCCAGGAGAGAGAGAGAGAAAGAGAAAGAGAGCGAGCAATTACACAGGACAATTAGTTACACAACCAGAGGAGGGACAGAGAGAGAGAGAAACTGTGAGTGTGTGTGTGTGAAAGAGAGAGAAAGAGTGATAAAGCAAGAGAGTGTGAGTTCAACGAGTACAGAAGGAGAGAGAAGAGATAACAATAGAGACCGAGAGAGAGAGAGAAGGAGAGAGAGAGAGAGAGAGAGATAAGGGGTGGGAAACAGAAGAGAGGGCAAGAGGGAACCAGAGAGAGAAAAAGAAAGGATAGACTCTGCCTTTGCTCTCCCATAGAAAAGCACATTTGATGGGGCTGTTCTGTGCCGTTCTGTTCTGTGCTGTCATCCACACGGTCTGAGTCTCGGACACCCACCACTGGCCTGAGCGCCTGAACACCAGAGAGCCAGAGAGCCAGAGCGCTGCCCCCTCCCATAATCGATGGGCCTGCCAGTGGATTTGACATTTCAGACTGCAGTGCATCTCCGGCCACGCACCATCGACAGCTCCATCACCCCTCTCTCAATCCACGCGAGGGGGCAAAAAAGAAAGACGCCGGCCACCGCTATGGAGCAGCACACACTGGGAGAGGAAGAAAAAGAGTCCTTCAAAGATGGTATTAGTTTAAAAATAAAGCGCTCAGGGAAGATCTGTTTGCAGTTTGAATTCAAAGGGCAGTGGTCTTAACTGCGTGGCAGCTGAAGACATCAGAGAATTGCGGGGCTTGCAGGGCTTTCGAGGAGGCCTCTCTTTAAGCTGGCTCTCTCAGCTCAAGCAACAGAAGGTGTGGCAAAAAAGCATGTGTGCCGGTTTGACGGAGATCTCGTGCCAGCCCTAATAATACACTGACCAGAGTGCACTCAGTGCCAGAGCACGGTCCTCTCTTCTCTCTCCCTCGCACACTGACACACACACACACACACACACACACATTCACATACTCACACACATACACACAAACATACGTGCACTCACACAGAGATACACTCCCTCTCATTCACTCAGTCTCTGAAGGGTTCAAGTAACAGACAGCATGGCACAAAGCATGTGTGCTCATGAGATAGAGACTCATGCCAGCCCTAATAATATACTGACCAGAGAGCAGCTAAACAGCTAAAGCCAACGCACAACACTGTATACCTCTCTTTATATTATTTTCTTTTTTGGAATTTACTTCAGTACATTCATTTATCTCATGAACAAAATATGGCAAAGGTGGATGTTTATTTTCTGACTCTATAGTCTATAAATCTCTGTCTCTCTGGCTGTCTGTCTCTCTGTCTCTGTCTGTCTGTCTCTCTGTCTCTCTCTCTGTCCCTGAGGCTTCTTTGGGGTTGGCCCTCACGGTGGCTCTAAACTTAGCTCAGGCCACCAAGCGGAGCGGAACCAGCCAGCAGGACGTCTGCCCAGTGCCGGACAGGCCACATGGACCTCCTTCAAAGGCCTCCAAGGCTCTGTGACAACTGCTTGCATTCCAGGCTCTCTCGTGTGTGTGTGTGTGTGTGTGTGTGTGTGTGTGTGTGTGTGTGTGTGTGTGTGTGTGTGTGTGTGTGTGTGTGTGTCTGCGTGGTGTGTGTGTGGTGTGTGGATGGCACGAGTAGGGCACTTCAGTCACGGGCCCTAATCCCTTCGCGTCTGTTGCTGCTTCAGAGGAAGGATTCCACCGCCCGTGCTGCTGCCGCTGAGCCAAAAACGACGAAAGACAAATACCCCCAACCCCCACCCTATCTCTCTCTCTCTCTCTCTCTCTCTTTCTACCCCCTCTCTCCTCAGTCCCCCCACCCACTCCCCCCTGCACCATGTGCTCAGATGCTGAAGAGGAGGAAAAGGCGCTGAGAGGGAAAATGACATAATCTGCTTCTGCCCTCTCACCGACAATAACGGCATCTTCAGATTATGCAATGCTCTTCTTTTTCTATCTGTGTGATGAAATGCAGTGTGGATGCGTGAGAGTGCATACCAAAGACCACATAGCGTGTTCTCAACAAAAAAAAAAAAAAATGTAACAGCTGGGATGTTAAACAATAAGAGTTCACTCTTGCATATCCAAATTACACCATCGGGAGAGAGACACAAAAGTATGTAAGCACACTGAAAACTCCCAAATCTGGCACAGGAGTTTGTCCAGTCACGCAACTTTAACTGCTGAAAGCTCTGGATGCTGCATTAGTGACATTTGTAATTTGTCGAGGATTACGGCAATGACCCAGAGATTCACTTTTTCAGTCGGCAGTGAAACAGAATGCTCACGCATTGTAAAAGAGATGCATTTGAATAGTATGCATAAATATGAGCCACTGCAGTAGCAGAAGTGGAAAAAAAACATCACTTGGGATGTGAGAGAATGGTGCCCTGGAAATCACCAAAGAAGTGATCCACGTGGATCTATCTTTTGGGGATACAATGACTATGATCAGTTCTCATCATGCATATGTATGAGCACGATGGAGCGACTAGGCGAGCCGAAGTCACAACCGAGGGTTTACCATTCTATGAGCTTTCTGCAGCACCTCGGCATCTTTCAGGGAGCGATAATTGGTCTTGTGTTCATTTACATGTACTGCATGTCTGAGGCACAGTGACATAGACACTATCCTCTGGAGGCCTTCCCCCCAAACCAGCACGCCACAAGCACATCTGGTGAGACGAGGTGGGGGTTGGGGCATCACGGGGGCTGCTCAAGGACAGACGGGAACCCCAGACTTCCCTGCAGAGGATTCCTTGACCATTAAAGGACTGGAAGAGGCTCAGCCTGAACATTGATCGTGTCAGTCTGATAAATGAGGGGATATTAGATGGCCAGGAGGCATGTGCAAGGAGTCCTGACTCGGACGACCTCTCTCTCTCTCTCTCTGTATGTGTGTGTGTGTGTGTGTGTGTGTGTGTGTGTATATATGTGTGTGTGTATATACATGTTTCCCATCTATGGCAATCTCTCTGTGAAAAGGGGTTCCTTTGTGTCATTGCAACATCAGAGGAAATCGGTGCCGATTCTCAGCCCCAGAAGGCAGACACATGATAATCCACAAGGGTGAAACTAAGAGCAGCGAGATCATATCATGTGTTTCTTTCTTTGTCCCTGTAGTACAAACTGCCATATTATGGTTCTGTTGCTCAGCTGCATATTGATGTGACATATTGGTGCAGCAATGTATCATCGAATGTATAGCTATGAGTATGTCTCTAAAAATAAAACGAGTCTTTTTGTCACGGAACACGTAAAAGTTCTGATTCCACTACACGTGTGTGTGTGTGTGTGTGTGTGCGTCATTTTTGACAAAAAAAGTCTTCTTCCCATAAATAAGTTTTGATGAGTGTGAGTGCCCATGAAGAACATGGTGCTGTTTGCAGAGGTGCATGACTGTGACTTGCCCTGTGATGACGACCATGATGGCATGCCGTTTCCTGTTCCAAACATTCAACATTTCCTGTGGGTGCAAGTCATGGACCATACATGCATAACCACAAACACAAAAACACACACACGCACACACACACACACACACACACACACACACACACACACACACACACACACACATCTGCAGGACCAGAAACACAGACCTGCTTTGTTTTGTGGGTTGGCTTGATCACAAAAAGCTCTGCCTGCCCTAAAGGTGATGGAGTACTCCAAAACCAGTGGCCTGACATTTTCAATAATGAGCTGGTGTATAAAAACACATGGCAATCACGCTTAAAGCAATCACAGTGAAAACACTACAACGACTGTATTTCACAACCTGATTTTCTGTTAAAAGACCAGAGCCGATGTTTTTTTTTTAAAAATTCCATGTAACTATGTTAAATCTGTCATGGTTGCTGTATGGTTTGAATCACATGACAGTGATTCTGTACTGGAAATAAAAGGGGGGTGTTTCTCTGAACACAGGGCATATGGATTCATTTAGAGCACATGGCTATTGAACATGGACTCACCCCCTCACCATATGCTGCCCTG
The DNA here is from genome assembly GCF_017589495.1 of Alosa alosa. Classification (NCBI taxonomy): domain Eukaryota; kingdom Metazoa; phylum Chordata; class Actinopteri; order Clupeiformes; family Clupeidae; genus Alosa; species Alosa alosa. The sequence goes on from NC_063199.1 coordinate 5,927,785, forward strand.
CCTTTCTGCTTTCCAATACTGACCCCTCATCAACAACGAAACGAAGACATTCCCCCTATTGAGTAGACATTTTAGCATGTAGATGCTGGCCTGTAACGAATGAGTGCCCTGAAAGAATGGACAGGGGGTTTGTAGGTTACCAGGAGGAAAGCTCATTACTCTGCGCCAGAGAAGCAATTCAACTGTAAACATAGTCAGGATAACACAATGATGGACACTGTCTTCCCAAAAACATGCCCTTAGACTAGTTCCCCTTGAAATGGGGGCCCAGACAAAGAAAGAGGGGAAAAGGCAGCTTGCTGGCAAAAAAAGAAGAAGAAAAAAACATTCAAAAATATGATAAACCACAGTGTTGATATACCCAAAAGACCACAGTTTGTACATGTGTGGTCTCATAAACAAAGACCTTTCAAAAACAAAACAAGACTACAACTTGTTGGGAGAAATTCAGTTCGGTATATCTGGGCCCTTGAGAAAAAGACATTGCCTTAGCATGGAATTGTAATTGACCTACTGCAATTCTTCTGTTGTTTTTTTGTTCCAAATGAAACCAAACTTTCACTGCCCTTTCCATCAATAACAATCACATAGTCTTGCCCGGACAGGGAAACATCATCAACAAACAGCAGCAACCAGCCCCACACATCAGAGGTGTGAAATAATAACACCGCAAAGTCAGGGAGACAAGACTCGTCAGTGTGTTGAGATGAAACACCTCTGACACTGAGAGACAGACACATGCGTCAGTGCCTAGCCGCACTGAGCCAAGACTTCCTGGTCTCTCAGATCAGGGCCCTGGCTGTCTATTTACGGCCCGTTTTGATGGAGGGGCCACGCGTCATCTGCTCCGTGTCGTGTCCCCACTTCTACCCCCCACCACCACCACCACCACCACCCTCACCCCTGCCCCCAACCCATGAGCCCCCCTCCATATTTACAGAGATCACTCAACGAGGCAACATCTGAGCAGATTTGTTTTGACAACACAGGACTCAACCTGCTCGGATTATGGCTCAAATCTGTCACAGGGAGGCAGAAAAACTGATTTCTGAAGGACTCCTTAAAAGGATGTCTCTCTCTCTCGCTCTCTCTCTTTCTCTCTCTCTCTCTCTCTGTACTATCCTCTTTGCTCTCTCTTGGGCCCTAGGCACCAGTGAGGCTTCTGCCTGGCATAATTACACACGCACGCATGGCCGCCTTCAGTGAGGAAATCAAATGCCTTTTGTGCTCCAAATCTGCCTACAAATCTGCTTACCCCTCTCTAGCAATATCCATCTTAATCTCGTTTCGCCACACCAGTGCGAAATCCCAGCATTTCCTCCACTGCACGACACCAGAAACAACAGGCCGTACGTCGAGCTCCTATTCATTGCGTGCCATGATCGTCCTACAGCCGCCACTACATAGCAACGGAAAAAAGGGGAGAAAATAACACGGAGACAATGATGCTGGATTTATGGAATTACATTAAGATAGGGGGGGGAATCCAACCTAATCAAAAAGAAACAGAAGAAACAACAAACAGCGGGATCTATGCTGACTTCTCAGTAAAGAAATGAAAAACAAAGTGCACGTGTTTGATTAGGATTCCATTTGTACGGCAACCTGTTACTGCAGCTGTCTTACTGCATTGAACGTAATGAGGGGGAGGGGTGTGTGTGTGCAGATGTTTTCGGAGAACAGGTCCCTCAGCGTAGGGCGTGGATTGACATTGTTGTGCTTCAGAACGTCTCCTTCCGATGTTTAACTACCCGGGAACACACATGCACAGAAGTGAGCCCATCTGGGATTTATGGGAGAGATATCATTGCTTCAAAACCCCACCCTGTTTTTTTCTCTTTCAAACAAAAACACGCACAAACACACACACACACACACACACACACCTATTTCCAACACACCCATGAATGAATGGATAATCTACAGGGAGCATTTAAAATGTGAATAATCCACCCAGCACATTCAGAAACACTAGAAAAAAAGAGTGAACAGAATAGCAAGCAGCTTCATTTCAAATCCCCCTTGATATAATTGTAATGACTTACTTCCTGATAAAACACAAGGGCAGCACCACATAGCCCTGTGTCATAAGCACGGCTAATGATTCAGTGGAGTGCCGATCACTCAGAATGACTCACTGTCTGACCTCTAATAAACAGATGTGTGAACAAATGCTCAAGAGAGTCTCTAACGTCAAGGCAGATTGCTGAGGCCATCACATTAACGGCAGGCTCGGACCTCACCTCAGTCACACAGGGGGCAGGTCCTCATACTGACCAGATGCAAGGGGGAAATTTGTGCAAAGCAGAGAACACAGCAGGTCTATCTGTTTCATTCCACAGAGCCTGATCTAATCACTTAAGAAAACTGAGAAATATTAGCCTGACGAGCCAGACCCACATCAACAGTACATTTAAGGCTACGTTTACACGTGGCCGGACATTTCACCCTCTCCGTTTTCAAAAATAACATTGTGCACACCGAAAAATTTTCGTTTACACCAACCCGTGTATATATGCCGTCAAGAGCATGCCAAACCTGTAGGTGGCAGTGTAACAACAAGCTCAAGCCCACGTTAGCCAACCAGAATCTCGAAAATAGCAACAACAGCAACAAATCACTTCCTCTTTGTCTTTTAAACTGTATCTGCAATTGCAAACAGACGAAAAGAGTTTGCACCAACATAAATGCAACTGCTACTCTGAATGCATCCATGATCACCATAGCCAAATGAATAGGCTAAACACAGGTTGCACTTTTGGAACTGGCGCATAGGCCTAATGTGACGTTGGCTGCCTAAACCTCCGTTTTTGTCTCAGTTTACATGCAAACGTGCAACCGAAGTTTTCCAAAAACTCCAATCTGGCCGGAGTTTTTAAAAACTCTGTTTGCAGTTTGCGTCTAAATGACCGAGTCAAACGCAGAACAACATCACCGCTTGCATCGTTTTCGTTGCCCCAAGAGATACAAAGAAACAAGAGATACAAAGCTACTGCTGTCAAACACATTAATCGCATCATTCGGAACACAGTTGCAGGTGGAAAAACATGCATGAGGTGAACAAAAGATGACTAAGGACACTACACTGAGGATTGCCAGCATGGAATTAGCCCAACTCAGATTACAATCAAAGCGAATGCAGAAACTGGCACAAGCGTCCACCCACACAGATGTGTAACCCAATCTGACCCAGGCCCAGTCATAATGGCCCAAAGCCCCCCTAATGTGACTCTCCCCAAACAGCCCAGATCAGAGGACTGCACTAAACAACGCGCTCCCAACTTCAAAGATCAGACCTGCTTTCAAAGGAGCAACACCTGGAGGACCGAATCAGGGAGCCGAGGTAAAAATCACCTCCGTGTAAGATTACGATCATCAAGGGCCAGGGCACGTACATCTGTACGGTAGCTTCAGTCTCGAGTTTCACTCTGAACCAAGAGAAAGGGTACAATTAGGTCAAATGCATATTGGTCATTTCATGATGTCCTTTCAAATGTTGTAATAAACATTTACAAGTTCGTAATGTAGGTAAGGTAAGACATTCTATCAATGAGAACAAGATTTAACTGGATCAAAAAGTATTACGGAAGCATAATTAATGAATTTCTAAATCCAAAAAGTTCTCTATTAAAGGCAGAATAAGTGCATGATCAAATACAAACAGCACTACAGGGAAACCAATCACACTGTTTCCATTCCATGGCTGTTATCTGTAATGCTGTTCTCTGGAAAGGAGTGTTCCATATTGACAAGGTCATACACAGCAGCAAAGCCCCCTGGTGACCAATATTTACACAGACCATTGGTTTCAGCCTGTGTGTCCGAGAGTTTCTGACTGAGGAAGTCGTTTTCTGGGTATCCAGAACAAAGTCACACAGCCAGAGACTTTTAGGGCTCTTTGGGATGAACCAACAGGTCTTTTTAATGGGTTAAATACAAGGACTCTTTCTCAGGAAGCCAAATGATTCATTCTTGACTAACATAATAGGCTAGATAGGCTTTCTTTCTCTGGCAGTCTTGTGAAATAAAGATGTTTTATGTCCTCGCTTAAGTGTCGTCAGGATGATTTGTCTTGATGAGAGCACTTTGGGCAGGCAGCGTAGTCTCTGGCGAGAGGAGAGGATGCTCCAGAGGGGCTGAAGAGAGGGACAGTCCATCTAGGAGGGGCACTATTGATCTCAACACCAGCCCAAAGGCTCCACCCAGCATTAAATCCCTCATGACAAACACACATCTGAAATCAATTACACCACCGCAGGCCACCATCCAGGAGAAAGTTCCTACTCCATGACCATACACCCTATGCAACCACTTATGTAACAGCTAATATGTTACTTAAAGGCTGAGCTGAAGGCTCAGTGTGACTGATGTTGATCCATATGTCCATGGCATGCCAGTGCATGAGTAACCATGACAACGTCACATGAAATGAACATAAACCAGTGCAAACATGTACCCCCAATTCCTGGGTATTCTGGCTAACTCAAAGTTAAACTTCGGTCATGAGATTCTATCTGTAATGCTTGATGCTTTCTCCGACAGATGAATACGGCACCTGCCATACTATGAGGGATTAATGCCGGTCAAACGTGTGCTCTGGCCCTCACAATAACATATAGCGTGGAGGATCCCTCTGAAAATGTAAACAAGACCTGCGTCCAAACTCGCCCCTGGTTGAGGTAATGCCTGGGCTGTTTATGCTGGCGCTGTGCCTGACCTGATCCTCACCTGACCTCGGAGAGAGTCTGAGTGAAGGGAACACGCTGTGAACGCGTAGCAAAACACACAGCTGGGCCAGCATACGACACACCCTGCTAACTCCACCGAGAGGGATATTGCACCAGATTTGCTTAGAACCATACGCAAGTCTGGTCATACGCAAGTCTGGACTGGACAAGAAGATCACAAGAAGAGGGCAAACACAAGCAGTTACGAAAGTGTGTGTTATTCAGTATTGCTGGCAAAATACATCATCTATGCGTCTGCAGATTTACGTCACTTCAATGCATCTGGAACACTTTCAAAGTTTTTTGCTGTTGGCCTGTATTATCCTGTCTACTATGAGTGACCTTTATACAGAAGTTGTTTTGCCATGGATTGATTTTACAGAGTGCTTAGCATGGCTTCTTTGGACCATGCACAGTGTAGCAGAATCCCTCTGTTGAATGGCTTAATTTGTATGCTGTTAATTAGCCTCAGAGAGTCTCAGACAGAGTTCATTCGGAGGATTCACAAATCCTTAAACCAGTCCAAACACCCAGAACTTAACATTGCCATTACTGAACAGGATGTGGAACAATAGCTACTGTATACTATATATGGGATGTGTCACTGATTAAAGACTTCCTGCAATCACAGAAATCAGCAAGGAGCTTTAATTATGCACAGTGTGCCACAATACTTCTGATTCAGCCTTTAACCACTGGGGCACAAAGTCAATACACTTGCATGATTCAGCAAAATTTGGCCTGGGTAGGTTCTGTTCGGCTCTACAGTAGAGAAGGGGTCTGGGCCTTATTCAACAGATCAGTGGAAACTCTGGTGGTGCAAAGCATTTGTAAGTCAGTCATGTCTCATCCTCCACCACCGCCGGCCTGAAGACTGCCTGCAATGTTTGATCATCTCCACAAGATTTGGGCTGGCAAACAGCAGCGCATCTCCCCATCACACACACACACACACACACACTTTGAACTCTGACTCAGAAGCTATAAGGAGGGCAATATCATCTTATGAAAGCAAGCTCCAGCGCTCTACAACTTTAAAGAAACAATGGGGCGCTGAGAAACAGAAAACCCGCGTCAGCCCCTGCATTCATCAATGATGAATGGAAGACAAGGGGAATATCCTTTTAGTCATTCGGAATGCGTCATCAAAGCAGGAAGTTAACCTTGGGGCTAAATCTGACAGGGAACACTGAGCAGCCCCTGTCAAGTATCTAAAGACTACAGGAGCGTGTTACAAGAAAAAAATGGGTTTTCAGTTTAATCCAAAATGGAGTCTGGAGATTAGTGCATCAATGCAGTTGCTGCAATTCAGATGTTGTGACGCACCTTTCAGTGGTGACGAAGAATGTGTCAGGTGAGAGGGACCCAAGATCAAACAATGATGGCCTTCACTCAGTGGTTCAGCTGCACCTCAGGCGCTCTCTCCCTTCTCAATGTACAAGAGAGAAACTGAGATCCTATTACAGGCGGGTTACATGAGTGGGGCCTTTGTTTGACCCACAAGAGTAGCCTGCATTTCGGCCTCCCTGTACAGCTTATATTCTATCTTTTCCCTTTATCATGAGTAATTACCAATCATACTTTAGATGTCACTGTCTCTGTCAGATGGGGGTCAGGGATTCTCTCGCCAGACTTACCTGGCGTTAGAACTGAAGCCACTGAAATGAGAACATAGACTTGATGGCTTGAAAACAAAAGAAGCTCTATCCTACCCCCACCTCTCTCACCACCTCACCCTAACTCCCTCTGCCTCCCCCCAAAAAATGGGCACAACAAATAGCGCTCCTTCAAAGAAACTGTTCTACAAGGGGATCACAAAATGTGCGTCTGAGCGCAGAAACCCCCTTTGGCAGGAAAACCACCAGCTGACTGAACTGAAGTGAGGGAGGAAAGCTAATCTGAGCCCTGCTGAGTCAGAGAGATTGCACACACACACACACACACACACACACTCACGCACAGCCTGGGACAATCTCAGATTGGACAAGGAAGGAGGGCACCAGACAGACAATGGCCAAAAACTTCCCCTTTCAAACCTCAAGTCTTACTTCTTGTAAAAGAGGAAAGAACACAAACAGCTGTGTGGTAAGAAGCTCTTCAATTATAATGTCTAAAGAAAAGACAAACAAAACAGAGGTGGTATGGTGGAATATGACACGGTCCTAATCTCCTCCAAAAGCTTATGCTAAGCGTGTTTTTCAATGGCAATAAATCAAAGGAAGGGCGTGGAGATGGAGCTTCTGCGTCTCTCTCCTCATGTTCTCTCCGCAACTCCCACGCCAGATGACAAACGTGCTGGAAACGTGTCGCTATGGAAGCCCTAAGATGGCTACACTATTACTCTCCCGCTCTCTCGTTGAGCCTTGCGCCACGTCAAAACAAAAATAGACGTTATGAGTGGCTGTGAATAAGCAGCCCCGACACACATCTCCCCCTGATAAACATACACTTTATCTGCCAGACGGAGACCCCCGAAAGCCTCTCCTCAGCATTTTCCAGCGCACCGAGCCAGGATTGGATGTGACAGCTGAGACGGAGTTATTATTTCCTCCATTATACCTCTGGTCACACTGCTGACTGGAAGCTTTCACACCAAGTCCAGTCTGAGTCCAGGCCAAACACACAGATGCACAACACCTGACACCCACTTCAGCAGGTTAAACAAAAGCGCGTCAAGGCAATGATAAATATCACAACAGCAGTGTTAAACAATTAATACTGAGATCACTTTGACAGGTTATAGGCTTTAACTTTTGTTTCATTTGCTTTAAAAAAGGACATCACAGTGGGAGAACATTGGTTTGGCCCTGTTCTATATTGTTCACATTACACATTTCAAGGTTTCACTACAAGATTCACACAATTCAAAACCAACCTTGCTGGCTTTCAGTTTGCTTATTTTATGGAACAATTTAATTTACGTCCATGGGGATTTCCAAGACACAACATGACGATCTTAAAGCTGAATTGTTTTCTTTGTAAACCCTTTCCTTCATTTTGTTGTAAACACTCTGTTTCGCATTTGTGGTCGAAAGGGGTAGCAGACTAAACTCTTTACCCCACAATAATTGCCTTGACCTGGGGTTTACCTTCCAGGCATTCTGAATTGTTAAAGTGAATCACTTACGAGCACATCACAACACAAACGCCTTACCAAAGATTATTCAATGAAGCCCTTTCGTTGAACCAAGATCTAAACCCGTGTATGCTGAGGACCCTGAATCCGGGCCTTTTATTACCCAACGGTGGGACGGTCACGATTGGAGGGGCTGGCAGTGGAGAGGGGGAAGAAAAACAGTGTTCCTAACAGCCAATGAGGCACACGGTATTCTCTCTGTCTTTTCTGATTAGCACCACGGTTGCTGGGAGGTGGGAGAATGTAATTGTAAGCTGGGGGGCCCTTGTAATTAGGATTTCACGGGGCTATTTTCTTTATGTTAGGTCTAGACGAGGGAGACCCTTAATGGAATCTACATTCCAGAGAACAGAGAACCTGCCAAATGACATATTGCAAAGCTCTGGCACTCTTGCTGCTCATTTACCAAGAACAGATTCAAATTAGACAATGTTGTGAGGTGTTATGATGGGAAATCAGAGCCACACTGTTGAGAAACCAGAACTGGATACCTCACAAGGGAACTGGAGATGCTGCACACTGCCACTACTGGTAGAGTTCATGTGCTGACATTCTACCAGCCTCAACAGGTTTCATTGTTGACAACTTTCTTTGCCCGTTGAGGGAAAAAAACAGTCAAAATCATTCAGCACGTCACTGCTGCCAAGCATTCCTGTGAGTCCTTACACTTTTGCCATTTGTGTTTTGTTTTGCTAGCCCTGCAAAGTGATAACAACACTGTGTGACATGTTGGCAAAGGGAAATCGGTGTTTACGCAAGGCTCTGTGAGCTTCTGGGTAGCGAGAAGGAGTGGGCATCCGAGCCTGTCAGCACACGGAGCAGCTGTCCACGGGCACATCTCATTTGAAATGCTCCGAGGAGCGCCGGTCATGTGTCTGAGGCATGTCTCTCACATGCATACACATACAGTACATGTTCACGTAACTAACTACACATGGAGACACTCACACTCGTGAATACAGTGCTCTAAATGTAGGTGTTTTGCTTTAAGCTGCCTGACTTGAATTCACCAAAGATGGGATGTATTTACGTCATGGCATTTACCTCGACCTTAAAGCCTTTTGGTAAAACTCCTGTAGTTTTTAAATGTTCTACATACACAAAGCTAACTTGACTTGACTTGACTTGACAGATCTGGGCTAAATCTGCACTATATCGGGAGACCGGATCAATGCCAGGTTTGCTGCTCTCTGGTCACAACCTGCTGTGTGCCTTCCTGGCAGCCTGCAGAAAGGTTGCTGCCGGCCGGACTATTGAACACACCGGTCTGTCCATCGTGCACTACACAGTCGGCCACCAGCAAAAATAGAGGCCTGTGGCTGGAATCCCTGCTATATTTAACCTTGCATTTTTCCATCAGTAAGCAGCATTGTGACAGGAGGGTGTGAAAGCGTGTTCTGCCTAATGTGCCGTGGGTGATAAAAAAAAAAACTTTTGTTGAGGTGTCATGTTTTCATGGAAAGGTCATGTCCAATTATTGTCATCAACACTGAGTGTGCCACTGGGACTTCATCAACTGAGTGTCATATTTGGGTAGCATTTATTCAATCGTGTACCACAAGTGTGCATGTAGCACTAATTAATGAGGGATACTCAACTAATAGACATGATGGCTTTGATTCTCGTTTTTGCTCAGGGATCAAGAAAACAGGAGCATCATTAATAACCCATTGGCTGTTCTAGTTTCCTTTGAAATGCTGATGAAACATCCTCCTTGTTAGAGTAAAATCTTGTTTGGGAAATCTGGCGTTTTTCAAACTCGAAGTAACTCAGTCAGATGAGCTGAAATTTGGGATGACAAATTGATAGAGCCAACATGGCCCTGTCTGCCTCCACTTCAGCGGGAATCATTATCCTGTCCTGAAACAGAGGTTGGGACGGACTCAATGTCTCGGCATAAAGCGACGTCTACAGTATGACGACTCTGTACAAAACAATTTCACAATCTCTGCATGTGGGCATCAGCAACTAACAATGGCGTGCTCTTACCGCCAACCTTGCCTCCTTCCACCCATCAAACTCCCAGTGATGAAATAGATGAAAATCCTCTGTGCCTTACGCAAATCAGTACTGAATAACTGCCCATTAATGAGCAATCCAACAGGCACAGTCTTGCCATCAAGGCAGCTACTGACAAGCCCTGACAGATGGGCTGGTAGCTGGCAGGATTTGCTGGTGAAACTGATCAATATGTTGGGCTGTGCTGTCATTCATGTTAGAGACTACAGAAAATCAATGCAGCCAGACCTGAAAGTACATTAGGGACAGCAATGTCCACAAATACTTCTGGGTCACTTCCATACGGTCATATTCACTCCATAATACATCACTTCCCAATTACACACAGTATTACACATAAATAGGCAGCAAAACCAAATATAATGCTAAAAAACAAAATTATCATTATTGTTACAGTTAAAGTTTGTGAGCTGTTCTTGAACAAGGGATTTTATATAATAGCAGCCCTTGTGTTTTTTAGTGTGTTATCGCCAGTCTTTCTAGAGAGTGTATGAAGGTCAGTGTGGGTTTGTTGCACTGAGCCTTATGCTACATTTTTCTCGCCGTCAGTCAGGTGGTCTCCAGGAGATGTGATGTCCATTAGATTACCATGGAAACCTTGCAGGGAATTTTACTGCAAACATTTAAATGAGCAGTCATCTAGTCTTTCTCTGTCCCCTAGGCTTCTCCGAAGGCTGCAGAGAGACTGTGGTCACTGCTTTTTATGTTCACTATGGTTGAGGAGAAAGCATAACAGAAAAATAATAAAAATAAAAATGACTGGTTATTTACATTTGAGCTACTATGTAGTCGATCGCTGATAAATTTAACATATGCTGTTTGCTAATAGCCGTGCATTCATTTCGCAAATCATTCAAAGAGGAAAAGTTGAAAATGGGATATAAAATATAATTTCTCTAAGTGAACAATCTCTGAAATCAAAGGATCTCCATCACCCCTGTGGAGTGGTTGAGGAGACATATACATCCAAATGAAATAGGAGAAATACATGGGCGTGGGTGCGCTGTGCTGATATCCACTCTCCTGCTGTGAAAGAGCTTTTGAAATCCAGCCTCCCCGTAGTTCTGTGATGCGCAGACAGGTGTGAGTTTTTGGATGGAGGACTTAATGACTCAAATTTATATTCAAACCACCAGAGACTAAGGACAGAAATAAACAATGGCCACTGAGGATTACTGCACTGGAGCCAGATACTGTTACAAAGTTTAAGTGAAAAAGCGCATGGTTCAATCAAACTGATTTCACAAAATCTGCTTCCAACTGGACTCTGGTGCTGTCCAGTGGAGTCAAACAGTGAGTCATCATGTTAAGAATGAGACAAGTGCACACATCACTGACAGTAATACACTTGCGTGACAAAGGACTGATCATTTAAAGGAGAATTCCGGTGTGATATTGACCTAAAGTGTGTTGAAACATGATACCGAAAGTGTGAATTATGTCTCATAGCCCATCTCGACTTGTCCCCTGCACTCCAAAATCTGGCTTAGTTACCCGATGCTACCAACAGCTTTTTCAATGGTGGTGCTTCGGCATCGGCTAGCCATGCAAATAAATCACTGTTTTACACCATTTACGAGGGCTCAATGTATCTCCACACTTCATTGGTAGACTTCGAGGGCCCTGACATTTAAAAAACGAGACATTGAGAACTTTGAAAAAGCACTGGTAGTTTACTTACAAGGCGATTTATACAGACAGTATCTTCAATGAAGTTTAGCGTTTGCAGCCATCTTGAATTTAGTCACGATAAGTTCGGCTTTTACGGTAAGAATGAACAGGTATGATAAAGGGATCAGATTCCAAAAATAATTCCATGGAAATGCATGGATTCCAGTTGCTGCTACTGGAAGAAACTGGAATCCATGCATTTCCACAGAATTATTTTTGGAATCTGATCCCTTATCATACCTGACAAGCCAAGATGGGCTATGAGACATACGTTCACACTCGGTATCATGTTTCAACACACTTTAGGTCAATATCACACTGGAATTCTCCTTTAAAAGTGTTTACCGTCTGGTCCTAAAGATCTCAAAAACCCTACTGCCGCATATAGTAATCGCCTGTTTTTATCCCAAAGCCACAACAAACACTACAAATGGCTCACCACACAATAAGATCATGGACATTACTGTGTCAGTGCATGTACAGTATGACCCACAAATAGGCGCAGAGCCCGTTTGGAAATTACACAGCTTGACACAATGAATACACACTAAATCCTCTACTCCTACCAAAGATTACTTCACAGCTCGACAATGCTGCGGTGGATCACCAAACAGATTATATGTTTGGATTACAAATCATTGCGTGAGAGTTTAGATGGATAATCCAGAGAGATCAACAAAGATGGTCTCATGTCACCGAGGTGACATTGTCATAATGCTTGGAAGAGGAATTTGTTTTACATCTCTTGACTGGACCCAGTGGTTGGTCACTGCCCCAAAATGGCTAAAACTGGCTAATGTTGTATTACAATGACAAGGGGAGCCCAATATGGCCACCATTTTTCCCATTCTATGCCTCTAGTTCAAAGGGGGTAAGCTCGAGAAACCACTCCATCTTTCTGCTGTTCAGGCTGACAAGCCCTTGCATTTCACAACTGAAGGCCCTTCCAGGAATAGAACTGCAGAGTGATCACACAGTCCCATCTGCTCTCATCTACACGCACATACTACACACTCACGCAAACACAACAGGCATGCAGAGAACACACACACACACACACACACACACACAACTGGCATGCTGAAACACACATACACAGGCATGCAGAGACACACTGATATGAACACACGCCAGCCCCAAAAAGAACATACATGAGCTAATCTAGTTACACCCCAAAAAGAAATAAATATTCAACTTGGAGACAACAAACAAGCAAGCCTCTAATTTAAACTACACACATGGGCCCATGACCAAGGGAAACAGCAAAGCATTGGCTCTCCACTAAAGGATAAGTCAAGTATCATGAATAAATACTAGATGACGGATACTTTTATCCAAATCTGCACACCAAAGGCTTCACTAAGTTTGAAGTCAACCACTGATTCCAAGAATGTAACCAGTACATTTGCAGCCACATGGTGAAACATCCCCCAGTATGTGAAAAAAGAAAACCAGCCCATACCCTGAAATGGAATTCAACTCAGCTCAAATGAAACGGACAACTGAAACAAACAAATAACCAAACATGGAGGTAATTTGGAAAACAAATCTAAATACAGAAGAAATGTAGTTTAGGGATACAAAAAGAAATGTAGAGCCACTTACTTCTACATATCAAGGTGGCATGGAACCATTGCTGATACATAGGCCTCTCTATACCTGCGTTGTTTGTCACAAAGAGGCCTTTCATGGGTCAGACAGCCCAAATGTCCAGCTGGCTTGCGGGATGCTGACCTTTCCCGTCCGGCCCGGACAACTTCCCAGCTGGAGGAGAATGTCAAGATGCCAACCTGTAATGAGAAACGTCTTGATTTACCCGCCAAACCACAAGACAGCCGCCTTTAATTAAACAAACAAGATCCTGCTGCACATCTCACTGAATCACTCTTGACAATATGTGTGCTTGGTTTCAGAGTGCTTTATTATTATTATGCTGACACCGGTGGACAAGGCCATAAATATTCATGCTTTATTTGATTTCACAACGTAGTCCGGCGAAAGAGAGCTCCCCCAGCCCTGCCGTTGGGGGTAATCTGCCACCACCCTGCTGTTGCAAAAGCTCCCCTCTGCAGATAAAGGCTATCTTCTCCCTCCATACTGGTGGCGCATCAGCAGGTGTCATGATGGAAGCGTTAGTTTGCAGGCACAGGTGGGATCCACAGGCAGGGGCGTCACCTGGGACAACCTGGGCAGGGGGCTGTCCACTCACCAAGTTCAGTCGAGACTCTGAGAGGTACAGCTTCATCCCATGACAAGTAAAGCACACAATAAGTGTTTATGTGTTCATAAATCATATGCAATAAATTAGTATCAGTAATTTATTTCCTTCAGAATATATTTTAATGTTTTATCTGTAATGATGAGGTTTTTCATCCATCCACCGATGATGTCAGGCTATCTCTTGGGTTCACCTTAAAAGCCCCAAGTGAAGTGTGCACTATGCTGAAAGGCAAATGACATCACTCTGCCTCTTGGCCAGCACGGCTTGTGTGTTCTGCACCTGTCTCTCAGAATCCACTAGGTTTGCCAATCCATTTTATGCAGCAAGCAGGGAGAGGGGGAAAATCCCCTCGTATGGCTGAATCTTTGATGATGAAGCAAAATGTGATGTTGTTGAAATGGATATTCTCCTGCAAGGATTTTGGTTTCAAAATAAATAGATTTTTTGCAGTGTACACCTGCTGCTTGAAGTCATTCTCCATATTCCTTTCATCTCCCATAATTCAACTGCTTCCATTATTGACATGTGAGCCTGTAACAGCAGAAAAGAAAGTCTCTAAACAGTGTCCAAATCATTCCAGTATTTAATGATAAACATAAACAACATTAATTTCATCTGTGATTTTCAAAGAATAAACGATGATATGAGGCATTACCTATATGGAGGCTTTCCAGACATAATGACAGCTGTATTCTTTACAGCATATGTATAAATAAATCAATACCATAAGCATAAACATAAATGACTCACCTTTATACAAGTATATGTTGCTTAAAAGCCATCCTCCTCTTTGAGATGAATATAATAACCTGGACGTTGTAGTAAATGTCTTGGTGTTTCTATCAATGGTAATAAAAACTGCTCTGGACACAGGAAAAGAGGGCCCCCTAGTGGCCAATTGAAGACACTTCAGCCTTACAATGCCATCTTTAAATGTTTGGCCTAATCTGCATTTACTGCAGTGTACTGCAGGATAGAAGGGCATCTGGTGGCAAATACATGCCATCTAAAGTATTTCCTTCAGTGAGCATCCAGGTGTTTTGGATTGGCCACATACTTGTGCTCTTGCAAGCTTATTTGTTTATCATTAAGACGATTACTTTTACGCTGCCATAAAGCGACGGCTAAATGATCCCAGTTGTGGCCGTGATTAAGTCTGATGGGAAAAGCATGTCCATAATGTCTGTGTGACCCCAAGGGAGCTACGAGAGAGAGAGCACAGCTAAAACAGACAGACAGTGTGAGGTGGAGGGGAGAGGGGTTAGACTTTAGGACAGATCTGTCTATTACAGACTGACTGTCACACTGCCGAGAGGGAGATAGGGTAAAAGCCAGAGGGCAGTGAGGACATGCATGATTTCTTCCAGCTGGTGCACTGCCCTTTGCTATCCACACAGAGCAGTGGAAGTCAAGATGAAATAATGACAGCTATTGCCTGAGGCTATTTGGTTTTGGCCAAAAGGTCTGGTCACTCTAATATCACTCTAGTCACCTGATTCAGCTGATTTTTGGACTGACAAAACAACTTGAGGAATTTTAGAATATCTATCTTTAAGCATTTCATTTTCCGTTCCTTTTTCCAAAAAATGACAATTCTATCCTGTAACAGTCTACTGGTCTTTAATCAAGAGTGCATGCCAACATTTATTAAAACATTTTCATTCTGTCTAGAATTTATCACAGTTGTCATTTCTTCAGTGTCACATGGAGGACATAGTGTCTGTCGCTCAACTTGAAAGTTGTTACCCTGTCTGTGCCTGCCAAGATCAATAAGTTACTTTGGCTTGAGCTGGCACTACTGGCGCGAAAAGTGGCCTTCGTCAGCACTCTTCCAAACACAAGGGCTTTCTGAGCAAGTCGCCTGTAGGCAGTGTCCAGTTCGCTGGCTGCCTAATGGCGGTGATCCTCAAGTCACAGTGCATAGGAGCGACCTCAAAATCACCTGGGGAATGATGCTGTTGTCGAGCTCAGATAAAGCATATGTACATTTTTGCAGCATAGACTCACAAGTGCAAAAATATTTTGTTTTGTTTTTTTCATTGGAGAGCTCAGTTTGGTTTTCCTCACATCCATTCATAGAAAATCATGATGGCCTTGCTCTAAAAAAGAATGGGGAAATTGACACAGCCTGGTAACCACAACCAGCATCAGAGCATCACAGCAGCACGCCAATCATATATGACCTACACCTGACCTTCAGTCCTACCTAAAAAGTCTGGAAAAAGTGGGGCTTTTAGACCAGAATCTACAAACGCAAATGTATATGTCAGAGACCACTTTTCAAAACGCCAAATTTGGCAAGACTTCTTCAGCTTGTGTGGGTTCTCTGACATTCTAACTTCTTGGCAGATGTGCTGAGCTTGCATGTTGCTGTTGAGCCTTTTTGTGTATGTCTGTGCGTGTGTGCGTGTTTGCATGAGGGAGAGGAGGAATATGTGTGAGGGAACAAACTGTGAGACTGATCCAGACAGGTCTCTGGACACAATTTCATTTGTAGAATCAGATCATCCAAATGACCCCATTAAAGTCCATAGGGCTTGCTTATATGACAGAAGCATGACCGATGCACGCACCCAGGCTATTCTGTACTCAACCCTGCTCTGTGAGACCAGAGGCACCTTATACTGGGCCTATCTGAATGACTCCAAGCTGGACAAGCCATGGCCCACACTAGAACAAAAACAAAATACCCTGTTTTGGGTTAGACCAAAACAGACCAGATCACTTGCACTCGGTGACCATCTGTGGTTCTTGAAATCAGTGTGCACTGAAAAAGTAATTCAGTAAAGTTGTCCTGTAACTGCAATTACACTTCACATGGTCACGTTTAAGTGGGTGTGCTAATTAGAATAAAAAACAGTTTAAAACTTGGCCGGAACGATGTCTTAAAATTCAACACAGCTAACCTTGCGAGTGCTGCCTAAACTACAAATTTTTTGCTTTTAGCTATGCTTAGGAAGACTGTACAGCATTAATACATTATCAATCACTAATCTTCTTTCAAACTACACTATATAACAGAACATCCATCATCTCTCTGATTCTCTGCAGTGACCTTGAGGACCAAAAGAAGCTGACTGACAAGAGCATTCCATTGTTACTTCTGCCCACAATGTTCTGTTTTTTCTCTTTGTGTAACTGAAGAGGAAAAAAAGATCTCGGAGAAGAAAACATCAATTGCTTTAAAAATACTTTGTTTCTGTCCATTTACACCCAGGTAAAAAAGTAGTATACTTTAGTGTGTTAGAAATATGATTAAAGTATAAATGTATGAAGTATAAAGCAAGTATGCTTACACTTTTTGTACTTTATGTAAAGTATGTTTAATGTGTACTTTTAGAAAGTATACTTCAAAGTAGATGTTATTATGACCACCACGCAGCAAAGCGGCGGTCATATAGGTTTAGTCAGATTTTTTTTTTTCCTTTTTCGCATGTCCAAATTTCCGTCAAGGATTCCCGGGACACTGTAAGACCGGGGTACACGAAACTTGGTGGGCATGTAACCCCACATGGATAGCATGGAACCTCCTGTTTTCGTTTTGATCTGTAGCCCCCCCCGCTGGACTGGACCCCCCGAAAGGAGGGTAGGGCAGACACAGTTTTCTGTGAATATCTCGAGAACCGTAGGGTTTAGGAGGACCATTTTTTTGTATGTTGATCTCAAAGGGCCATGTCAACCCATTCCATAACCACTCATTTCATGTATAGCGCCACCTAGTTAAACATAAAAAAGTAAAAATGAGGTGTTGTAATCGCAGGTATCTGTGACCTAACATAGTCAAAACTGCACGAAATTGGAAGTGTAGGATCATTATGACACCCTCTGAATGCATGCCAAGTTTCATGGACTTTCGTTCATGGGGGGGCCTTACAATAAAATAATTTATGTGTACATTTAGTGACCGTACACCAACAAGGATTCCCGGGACACTGAAAGACCGGGTACCGCGAAACTTGGTGGGCATGTAACCCCACATGGATAGCATGGAACCATCGCTTTTAGTTTTGATCTGTAGCCCCCGCTGGACTGGACCCCCGAAGGAGGGTAGGGCAGACACAGTTTTCTGTGAATATCTTGAGAACCGTAGGGCCTAGGATGACCAATTTTTTGCGTATGTTTGCCTCCAGGGGTCATGTAAACCCATTCCATATGCACACATGTGCATAAACAGATACACACGCACACAAAAACATTCACAGTAATCCCTCATTTATGACACATACTCACTAGACATATATACGCATGCATGCACATGCACACACACAGGCACATAAACAGGCAAACACACAAGCACATGCACGCACACACACCCACCCACACACCCACACACACACACATAAACATAAACATGTACATGCACACAATTCATGAATTTCTCAGAATTATGAACAAGCAAGATGGGGGTGGGGTTGTGTAAAATGTATATTACATGTGAAATCTATGAACTAATCATGTTTTGGTACTTGTTGTCTAGCAGATACCAGTGAGAATTGAGTGTGCATAATGCAATTCAGTGAGACAGTTAGAATCATATATGCCTTTCAGCGTGACTTATTTTTGTGGAAAACATGTGCTGGACTGGGCGGCGGCCATATTTTGTACCGCTCTGTGGTACATCTAGTTAAGTTCAACTTCAGTGTACTAAAATTAAATATACTTATTGTGCAATATTCAAAGTGTTTTTGTAATGTACTTTTAAAAGTGTACTTTGTTGTTAGTGTATTTTAAATGGTAAAGAAGTTTATTTAGTTTAAGTGTATTAAATTGCTAATACTTAGTAGTTGTAATATAGTGTACTTATGGAAAGTATATTTTTTTGGTAGGCCTAATACATTGTTTGTATAGTTTCATAGTCATCTCACCTAATACTAATACACTAATAAAATCCTAATGTGTGTAGCCTTTAGGCCTGATATGTCAGCCGCATGCATGGCAATGTGCAATAACCTAGCCTAGACACACTGATCTATCAGTTTTGGTCATCAAATAATATTTTTTCTTTTGTTGATTTTGTGTCTTAGTAAGGTAGTAGCCTATACGTTTGTGATGTAGTAGAGGTTGTAAGAGGCATTTTGTTAAATTTATAGGCAACACAGTTAAATGTATAGGCAGTCCAGTTGACCAATAACATGGCTGTTTGAATTTGAAATGAAGTGGGCGGATCTGTGCACCTTTCGAGCAAAACGTGGTGTGTGAGCAAACATTAACGTTATTTTATACAGTCTATGCTTGTAACTTTATTTGCAAGACAGATGGACTGTAGAGACCAGAAAATGCATACGTTTACGGTCCGTATAAGATTACAGGTTTGTCCAAATTAAAGATACCATAAATTTCCTTCGGTAGTCTTTGGAGAAGTTAAATTGATGGCTTAGCAATCTTTCAAGAGTTTGTTTTTATACTTGCTAGTACAAGCTAGCAATGCCAGATCACGTTAGCTAATTTAGCTAATGTTAACGTCATACACGTCGACCCAGAACCCTATCAAGAAGAAAACTACATTAGCCTGCTTTGTGTTTGTGGGATTATTGACAAGCGTTGGCTAGCACTAACGTTAGACAAACTATGATGGAAGAAAGTGTGTTCTTTATAAAGCAACGTTTGCCTAAAGTTCACCAATGTTCTTTAATATTATGTGTGGTGTAGGCTACCTCACAGAAAGGAGGATGGTGCTAGGCTAGTCACACTTCACATTCATTAGGCATGCTAATGACATTGTAGCTGTTTTTTTCTTTAATCGTGGAGACATCTTTTAAAATGAGTCTACAGGACAAATTACATGCATTTTATGAAGTAGAACGTTTTTTTCCCACCATTGATATTAGAGGGGGAATTAAACCTGGTGTTCTACTAAGTTAGTGCTATGAAGCTTAGGCTACATGATTGATATTATGCCTTGGTTTATGCAATAGATTTAGATTTTTTTTAATTATTCGTGTTTGACAGAGCATTCAAGTTAATTTCATGGTATTGTTTGTAATTTACCTAGTTTTAATCTGTAGCCTAACTATGTTTTTTACAGGTGTTCCTGGACAGTTTTAAACCAAGATGTCTGAACGCCTCAAATAATCAGCAGTAAAGGTAAATATTCTTCATCCAGGACCTTGCCCCATTACTCAAGCCAAAATGCAACCTAGGGTCTTTTTGTGAATGTACCGGAGTCAAACTTTCGTTTGAAAGCATAATTAAGTCAGAAGCACCACCATTAAAGCTTGACTGTATTGTCGTTTCTGGGTCAAATGCCATTTTGAATGGGAGTCATAGGGGCAGAACTATTTTGATACATGATTTTGATTCATGCATCAAAATAGTAGGCTAGTGCCCCTACGACTCCCATTTAAAATGCCATTTGACCCGAAAACGATAATAGGGTTGTATTGGAAACAAAGGAATCTAAGGTAATCAAATGCAGAAAACTGGGTGGTTGCACTCATATCGGTGCCAAGGTGCACAACGCTTTAAGGAAAGACTACCTGGCCAGGTCTACCCATACCAGGATGGCAAACAGATGGTGTCAATACCAATTTGACCCATAAAAAGTAAATGTCAAATAGGTACAGATAATCTGTATTAATCTCATCATTGCCAATGGATTTCTGTGTAAAATATTGTTTATCTTGTAAAATGTTGTCCATCTTCTTTCTGTTCACAGACAACAGAGACAAATTCTCTAATACCAAGGTCAATGCATTTGACTGCTGTCCAGCCCCGGGTTTCCACCGAAAACTTTATAGGCGGGTCAATATAGGGTTCAACGTCAAAAAAATTGATACAAAAGTTTTTTTATGGATTCTGGTACTGTTGGACATGCTAAATAACATACTAAAAATCTAGTAAAATCTGACCTTGGGAAAGGGGTCATTTTCAAAATGGCTGTCAACAGGTTAGAATGGCTATATCTCAATTACTATTCAGCCTACAGGGGTGAAATTGATATCAAATGATGGTCAAATTAAACAAGAATAGGACTTTAAATGTTAAAATTGAAAATGTTTCAATGCTCTACCTTTTTCAGCCATAAATTAAAATCAATGCGTTTTAATACAGAGCAAATGCAATACAGGATTATTAACTATCTCCATGGCATGGAAGAAGATAAGACATGTCTTAACTGGTGTTATCTCATCTAGAGGTTATATGCTTTTAGAAAATATATGGTTTGGGTGTTTAATCTGTTTTGCCTGGACAATATAGGCTAAAATGTATCCCCTTTACACTAGATTTGGCTATACCGAATAGAGGGCAATGCATTGTTCATGGCATGGAGGAAGATGGGACATGTCTTAACTGGTGTTATATCTCATCTGCAGGTTATATGCTTTCAGAAAATATGTAGTTTAGGGTGTTTGATTTGTTTTCCCTGGACTGTACATGCCAAAATGTATCTGCTTTACACTAGATTCACCAATACAGAATAGAGGGCAATGTATTGTTCATGGCATGGAGGAAGATGGGACATGTCTTAACTGGTGTTATATCTCATCTGCAGGTTAAATGCTTTCAGAAAATATATAGTTTAAGATGTTTAATCTGTTTTCCCTGGACAAAAGAGGCCAACATGTATCCGCTTTACACTAGATTCGCCTATACAGAATAGAGGGCAATGTATTGTGCATTCATGGAGGAAGATGGGACATGTTTTAAACGGTGTTATATCTTATCTACAGATTATATGCTTTCAGAAAATATATATTTTAGGGTGTTTCATTTGTTTTCCCTGGACTTAACATGCCAACACATATCCCCTTTACACTAGATTCGCCTATACAGAATAGAGGGCATTGTATTGTACATTCATGGAGGAAGATGGGACATGTTTTAAATGGTGCTATATCTTATCTACAGATTATATGCTTTCAGAAAATATATATTTTAGTGTGTTTAATTTCTTTTTCCTGGACTGTACATGCCAACATATATCCCCTTTACACTAGATTCGCCTATACAGAATAGAGGGCATTGTATTGTGCATTCATGGAGGAAGATAAGACATGTCTTAACTGGTGTTATATCTCATCTAGAGGTTATATACTTTTAGAAAATATATGGTTTTGGGTGTTTAATCTGTTTTGCCTGGACAATATAGGCTAAAATGTATCCCCTTTACACTAGATTCGCCTATACAGAATAGAGGGCAATGCATTGTTCATGGCATGGAGGAAGATTGTTACCACACGTTACCACATCCAACTTGAAAAGATATGCTCAAGAGATCCATAACTTTCAGAAAAATGTTTTACTTTTGTTATGGATGAATATTATGTTTTGTTTTCATTCATGTCAATAAAATGTTTCTCATAATCAAAGTGTAATTTGTCATGTAACAGAATAGGTAGGAGAGCAGTGCAAGGTAATCCATATCTTCTACACGAACAGCAGAGTGTCTTGCAGAAATGCACAGAATCTGACCAGCACTCCAAACAGCCACTCGAAAAATCTATGCATGTGAAATAAAATAATACGCCCAAATGCATGTTTTATCACGTTACCACATCCAACTTGAAAAGATATACTCAAGAGATCCATAACTTTCAGAAAAATGTTTTACTTTTGTTATGGATGAATATTATGTTTTGTTTTCATTCATGTCAATAAAATGTTTTTCTCATAATCAAAGTGTAATTTGTCATGTAACAGAATAGGTAGGAGAGTACTAACAGTACAATTTTAAATCACACTAATATTATACTTAAATTGCATGCCTTTATAATGCTTAAAGTATCTTAAGACTATACTTTTATTAACATAACTGCAAACTTTCAAGGCACTTATTGTAGTCAGGAAGTACATTTGAAGTTAATTTAAAATATTACAGAAGCATGCCAAATGAATAGAAATGAGGATGATAAGAGTGTATTCAAAATACATACTATTAAACAATACTATTATTAGTTATACTGTAATGCCTTTTAAGTACATTTCCAATACACTTGGGATGTTACAAAATTGTACTGCGACTGTTCCGAATGCTCATAAAATCTCTTTTTGTATAATGTACTTAAGAACACTTAAAGTTTGAAAAGAAATCCATTTTAGCACACTAATTACACTCAAAGTATAGTCAAGTTGGTATTAAGTTGAACTTAATACATAATTCAATACACTTAATTGGGGGCCAAGCAGTGAAGCTGCGAGGACCTCATTGTGTTTCTACGTTTTCCTATTATTATTATTATTATTATATGCAATGGGAGTCTATGGCAGCCCATAGAACCGTATGGTAAAAAGTTGGGAAATTTGGCACACTGATTGGGGACGGTCCCATGATTCATGTCACCCAGTTTCATGTCGGCAACTCGAACCCTCTAGCACCACCAACAGGCCAAAGTTGGACGTGCGTTCATGCACGTAACTTTTGACCTGTTGGTCCGATTTTCAAAAGTCAGGTATTGTTGGAATGCTTGGACCAAGCCGAGTTCAACGCCCCCTATGACATTTTCCTATTCCCCCTATGACATTTTCCGCCATGATGGATTTTCCGCCATTTTGGATTTAATCAAAAACACTTCAAATGTATCAGGGGTCACATACATTCTCTGATTCCCACCAAATTTGACACAGATCATCTTCAGACCAAGCCTCACAAAAGTTATCACTTTTTGTCTTCGGAAGTATTACCGTTCGCCCGTAAAAGCCAATCAAAATTTGCGGCGAAGCCGCCAAACACGAAGTGAGCTCATATCTCAGCAACCCTTGCATGTATCAAAACCAAACTTGGTACATTGACTTATGACCCCATCAGGAGGACCGTCAAGAAATTTGGTGACCTTTGACCTCTAGGGGGGCGCTGTAATTCACAAACATGCCTTTTGGCCTGTAGCTGCTGCTGTGCTTAGAATTAAATTGTACTAGTGGTGTCTGGTAATACTGTGAAAGGTCAACTGAGGGCAACTTGTCACATCAATATAATTTATTCGGCCGCCATATTTGATTTGATCAAAAACACCAACAATTTCGCACAGGTCATAAATTTCATCTGATCTTCACCAAAATTGGCACAGACCATCTTCAGACCATGCCTTGTCACTTCATTTATTTCTGTAACAATTGATAGAAGCGTTAAGCCCGTCACATCCAATCGAAATTTGTATGGCCGCCGCCAAACAGGAAGTGAGCTCATATCTCAGCAATCGTTGCATGTATCAAAACCAAACTTGGTACATGGACTCATGACCCCATCAGGTGAATGCCGAAGAAATTTTGTGACCTTGTGACCAATATTTACACTTGGATTTGACGAAAAAAGTACAAACTGTACTTAGTACACTTTCAAAAAGTATACTTTTAATAGTTTTTTTTTTACCTGGGCATATATAGAGAAAGAATAGAACCTTAAAATTGCTTAACATGAGGAAAATGTCACAAAAACATTTAGCACAAATGCAAAAAAAAACACCAGAAACTGAAATGGTGTCAACAACAAGAATCCTATACAGTATAATATCAAATATATTGTCAAAAAAACAAAGGAATGCCAGGCACTTCAGGACAACTGTGCATGCAATAACAATTCAATTACAAACTTAAGTCTTTTGCTTTACTTTCTACAAATCAATCACTTCATAGAATTTATCACATACTGAACATAAACAATATGTATTACATTTGACCTTATAGCCTATAGCAAAGGGGGTTAATGTATGTAATGTACTGCATTGTGTCTGTGTCATACAAACAAATATCTCCAAAACTGACCCTGTCACTCTGATAGTATTTTCTCTGATAAAAAAAATACATGAGACATACAAGAAATTGTACTTTGGACGCTTTGATAGTATCAGCCCTGCGGTCTGTTCCCCCAACAGTAAGTTCATGTGCAGAGTTATGTGTTTCCATCAAAATAGACTGGAGTCCCAAGTTTCCAAGAAGTGCAACAGAGCCAACATAAAGTCACTGGTATGACAAGAGCACAGGCTGGGCATGCTCTGACCCTTTAGGCTATATCCTACAGCTCATCAACTGTTACAACCAGCTTAATTCGTATGGGTAGACTATTTAGGAGCAGCTGTTTTCCCTTATGTGGATTGGTATAAGAGAAAACAATCGTTTCCAGTCAGTATCTCTCAGCCTTAATGGCTGCACAGGCATAGAGAATTGTTCAAAGCTGTTGAGAACTCTCTGCCAGCATTTAAGCCCTGTCTTTTTTCAGTAGAGCCTCAGGGACACATTTTGTCTTCATTAATATACATCTAACCTGCCTTCACACATGAATCCAATAAGCAGGATGGTGGCACTTTTTTCAAACTAAAAAAACTACCAAAGAAATATAACTTATGACTTGTTTTAAAAGCTCTATGAACATGTTTATTCACTGATTCGAAGTTAATTGCATAAATATTTAGCCTTCCTATCTATTAAAACTAGGAACTTACCTTCACCTCTGGACGCTCTCATTTTTGCAAAGTGAACTGGACCAGGCAGAAGGCACACCAGATATAAAACTCTCTTGCCATCTAGTGGACATTTTAAGAAATAACATATTAGTAACAGGAAAATATGAGGTTGACACAAGACTGTTTACAAGGTGAGATTTGCATTACCATTGCTATTCATTTTCACCTTTAAATAACAAGTGACTGCTTAAAATTGTTGAAACAATTACTAAAAGCATAATAAATGCTGCCAACTGTCGGGAAAGGGGAAACAGATCAGGCGTTCCAAAGCTTAAAGACAATGACATTATACTACAGTATAACACACTATATAGCAACACTATTAAAATCAATTGACTACAGTAGTTATGGTGGTGGTAGAAATAATTATAGCCTAATGTAAATCTGTTTTTCTTATATTTGAGGGTGTTAAGATCATATGTGGTTATGAAATGTCTGCTATGGTGACTAAATGGAAAGAAACAGCCAGAATAGGTCTCTGCATTGTAAGCCTAGATGGCCTTCAAGCCTAAAGACTCCAATTCAAGCAATGCCAACATCCGCCATCTGGGGCAGTAGAACACCTACTAACATTACAGCAGAGAGCCACGAGGTTGTGGTTTAGGCCTAGGCTAGCCTACTTGATTAAGGTGAGTGACATGTTTTTGGAAGTTCAAAAAGAGAAATTATTAGAACGATACAACTTTGAAACAGCTCACTGTACAACACTTGAAATTTGTACATTTTCAAAAACAAACTATCATCCTTAATTCATCACGGTGAGTGTCATAACCATCCAGTAAGAAGAAAGGACGTTTATAAAATCCAGATTAGTTTCCGAGTCAAACTATTCAGGCAACTAGGCTACTAACGTTAGGCCTACGTGAATTTAACACGTATAAAGTAGCCTACCTATGGTCGACTCGTGCGTACCAATTCTTTTTTTTTTTTTTAAGTAGTCCTAACGTTGATGTTTTTGTCACAAGGATAGGAAACATGTAGCTGACTGTTTTCCATATTCACAATAGCCACGACGTTCATACATTTACGTTTAAACAGCATTATCGTCATAGTTTCTTTTGTTAAGTTTACCTCTTTCCTCAGATGTACTTATTGCTCGCCGCCTTTCCCTAGGCCGTGCAGTATCTCCCCTTTCTTTGTTTGAGTGACCCCCGTGGATAAATTTGTGTTATTTTGCCTACCTGTCATTGCTACCCTTGTGAGGAAGAAAGAAATGTCTGTCAGAGGTCCTGGCTTCCATAATTTAATAGGAGGAAACACTAGGCTACATTTTATTGGCATGGTGAGGAGAGATGATGTTTATGCAATAAAGGAGTATCGATCTGATGACAAAAAGAAAAAAAATGTTTTTACATTTGCTGAATAGAGTTTTTACATTTGCTTAATAGAGTTATCCGTATAAACTAGGTCAATGCTATAAACACTATTGGAAAGACCAGCATCAACCCAGGCCATGTGTTTTCTTTCTCTCTGTTAATTTGTCTTTTTTTGGTTAGCTAGTCATTTTGCCAAAAATGGGAGTGAACAAATCTTGTTACATTACTGAGGAGAAAAAAACTTTGTGCGCTGTTCTGGTTCTGGATGGTAGGTTATAGGCTACTTGTTTAGGCTACTTACTCAATTTTCAGTAGTGACTAGAGTTGTTCTAAACCTGCATTGCTCAAAGATAGTAGGCAAAAAGAAATCAACAGCACAAGAAAGCTTGACGATTTTATGGCATACATTTCCCTGTAGGCTTGTACAGTTAAAACTTTTTTTGACCTTTGGAATTTGATGGTGCTAAACAATAATGAAAAAGATGGTGTATTGGATTGGTTAGAGCACACACAATAGGGTCTACATTAGGCAGATTTTAATTATTTGCATCTTGAGGTTTATGGGAAAGTAGAATTTGTCAAAACAAATAGGCTAACTGTAATCTATTTCAAATCAGGTTACCAACCTTTCCTTTTTGTTTTATCTGCCGGTAAAACTGACTGAATTTAATATTAATTTTGATGAGACAGTAAATATGGTTGCTAGCATGATTAGTAAACTTCTGGAAAATATGTGTTGTATCTATCAGAGGCCTTGATCTCTCTGATTAGGCCAGGCTAAATGAAGGAGGACTACACTATTGAAAGCAGCGTAGTAGTTGTTGGTGCCTGCAGAGCAGGAATGGAAATTCGCACCAGCCATCAGCCAAATGCTGGTGAAATATGAAAGTGGCTGGTAGATTTCAGATACAAAGTAATAATTTGATATTGAGTGGCTGGTGAATTTGACCATCAATCTGCCAGTGGCTGGTAGATATACACATTTGGCATTGTTTGTGCTTACCATTACCAGGACGCGTTCGTCTTCTTACGGAATTAATGCAGCTTCAACCGTTTAACGTAGAAACTTCATTCAAACTATCTTACTTAGGACATCTGGGCAGTGTATTTTTCATCTTTGTAACTTCTATACTTTTATACTTTGTAACTTTTAAACTATTTATTAAAAACTACTCAAAATTTCCCCATAGACTTAACATTAGGCTTAATCCTAGGCCAGGTGGCCAGGCTATATTAAACCTCATCTACCTAGTTCAGTCATTCCAACTATTAAACCTCATCTACCTAGCAAATAATTTAACCTTTTAAACTATCCACCTATTTAACAGTTCAGTCATTCCAACTATATTAAACCTCATCTACCTAGTTCAGTCATTCCAACTATATTAAATCTCATCTACCTAGCAAATAATTTAACCATTTAAACTATCCACCTATTTAACTGTCTAGTCATTCCAACTATATTAAACCTTGTCTACCTAGCAAATAATTTAACCTTTTAAACTATCCACCTATCTGTTCAGTCATTCCAACTATATTAAACCTCATCTACCTAGTTCAGTCATTTCAACTATATTAAACCTCATCATGTTGATTGCCAATTAGCACATCATCTGTTTTAACAATATATTTCACACCATATGTTTTGCATTTTCATGCACTGGTAATTCCCTGGAATTGAGTTTTCTAGTTGTTGTTGTAGATTTGGTTGTTGATTGGTCAAAGTCAAAAATCCCCTACCTATAGCACAAAGACTCTAACACCTTTCCTGTGTACGCTTTTGAAGCGTTTCAAAAGACTCCACCTATAAGCTTAGGTTACTTGATACTGGTATATTTGTTTGCTTTTAAGCCAGAAGTAAGAAGTGGTAGAATGGTAGTGGCTGTGGTGCGCCAGTGGAATGGTTGGTATCTGTATCGTTACTAGCAATCAAGGAGAGTGGTTTACCAGTGAACCTGGTTAAACCTAGTAACCAGGCAATACAATTTCAGATTAGATCACAGTGTTTTAGTTTAGCAACATTTCAGATATTCTTACAAATGAGGTTCTTGATAATGTGTAACGGTACCCAGTTGCTAGAGTAACTGCACAGTATGTACATTAAATAAATCCCCTTCCCAAGTCCGTAAGAGATGCTTGCACCCACAGTTTTTTTCCTCCCTTGCTAGAGTGCTCGGCTCCCAATCTGAGATGCTGCAAGACATGGGTTCCAGTCCTGGCAGGGCTGAGCTGCACGGTTGGTCAGACACAATGCAGTTACATTGGTGCAGTGATCCAGATGGGAGTGAAGTTTAGAGGATTGAGTCTAACGGTAGCCAGCTGGTGCAATAGCTGTGCAGTATGTACTGTAAGTAAAGCTCCCTCCCGACTCCTTAATAGACATGCTAGTAAGACATGCTCACACCCATGGGTTTTAGACCCCTTGCTAGTACACTTGTCTCACAATCCAAGGTGCTGCAAGTTGCAGGTTTGAGCCTAGGCTGGTGCAGGGTTCAATCATGCGGTCAGTCAAACACAAGTGAGGTTGGGTTATAGTAAACCCCCTTCCCTTCTTAAAAGGATGTGCTAGTAAGAGATCATCACTCAGGCCATTAGGTTTGAACTTCTGGCCTGTATGTGGTGATTCACTTTTGTAGCTTTGTCATTTACAGTGTAATTGTCACTGATGGGGTTCTTTAGAAAAGGACCACTGCAGAATGACGTTTTGACTTTTTGTAACACCGAGGATCGCATGGTTGCTAGGAATCTTCTCTTTTGTAACACAGCTGCTGAAAGAGCTAGCTGAAAGTAGAAGAGGGTTCCTTGCATAATAGGCTGTGTAGCCTCACCTTTAAGCCCACCAACAAAATTTGAGGTTGGGAAATTCGGTCTGAACTTGTTCCATTGAGAACCTTCTATGACTATATGAAAATGGGCACACCAATCAAATCATCTGGGCGGGCTTTATACGATGATGGACACATGAGCAACGGTACCAGAGACTTTCTACCACAGGAGACACAGCACTCAAAAAATCCTCCATAGAAAGGCATGGGGTTAGTTCGTCACGCCAATATGCCAGTTGTCTACATATATCCCACCCCTTCCCCGGCCAAAAGTCGACATGTGAATACATCGTGCCAATCGTGATGTATTGTGAATACATTGTA
This sequence comes from Alosa alosa, assembly GCF_017589495.1. Taxonomy (NCBI): domain Eukaryota; kingdom Metazoa; phylum Chordata; class Actinopteri; order Clupeiformes; family Clupeidae; genus Alosa; species Alosa alosa. Next base: position 5,957,420 of record NC_063199.1, read on the forward strand.
CCAATCATGTGATGTGTTGTGAATACATTGTACCAATCATGTTTGTGATCTTGCCGCTGGAGCGAGGTTGGTGTTGTGAAGCCTTGCACATGCGCAGGTTCTGCCCGAAATAGATTCCCGATAAGTGCCCAAAATGTGTTGCAATATGGCCACCGGGTGGAGGGACTTGCCCGTTGACGGTGTCACTTGAGCGCACTTCGGTTGATTTTTTTTACAACAAAAAGACTGTTACTATAGAAGCTAGAAGTTTAGATTCCGCACGTCTGTTGTACAAGATATTGACAGTGCATATTGTTGTACAAGATATTGACAGTGCATATTGTTGGACAAGATATTGACAGTGCAAAAACTGAAAACAGCGATTAAGGCATTTGTACCAAGGCAGTACCAGACTCAAATTCTGAATAGTTCATTTGACTACATCAGGCTAACTACGTGTGCAATAACAGCCAAAGCCTACTTGCCTCAGAAGGGATCTAATTCAAATGATCTCAAGAGTGAAATGGGTTCCATTTATGAAAACTACCAGTCTTATTCATTGAATGGTACAGCATTGTAATTATAATTTACATACAGTTTTAATGATAAAACCACCCACGTGAATCCATTGACGGCATTGGATTTGAAAAGGAACAACAAGTTCAACTTTTCCAAGACTAGACAGTGTGACTTATATTTGTGATTTTGGCAAAGGGATGTTGATATTTTAGCTTAAAAGCCAATGAAATTGCACCCTCCCTTCAGTACTCTTGAAGCAACATATCGATTGGCTTGAATTGGTTATGGCTCAGTTCAAGCCACTATATGTTTGCTTCCCATTTACAGAGCCAGGTGTGTGTGCTAACACGCATACACACACGTACACACATACATACACACACACACAGTACAGAAAGCTAGGGGGCTGTGAGGAGCAGTTGGCTAAATTTAACAAGAAGTGTATTGGATTGCACCTTTAAGATCCACATGATGGTAAGACCAGAACCGTATAGAGAGCACAACCATGTCGATAGTAGTTTTAGTAGCATTTTTCCATTGTGTGATTCTGTCTGTCACTATGGGTTATGGCCTGTTTATTTAAACACGTTGCATAATTATCTCACAAAGACCCAAAAAGGCACAGAACTTTGTCTGCAAAATTGTCCCGACAATTTCCAGAACTTTGGCGCATTGAATGGAATGTGTTATAGTCCAAATTTCCAAGATCTCCCCCCATTTCTTTGTTCTGAATTCACATGGTAGGTCAAGCTTTTTTTGGAGTGATGATTCAGTTTTGGATTAACTACAGTATGTAAACTATTGTCAGTACAATATTTTGTGGACGTAATCTGAAGGTTAGAAGCATAGAAAATATCATATTCTGGGCATGTTTAAGCAGTTTTCAAAATTACAATCTTCTTATTGTTGTGTTAATGCTGTTAATGAGTTAGCATTGAGTGCTTCTTTCAGGAAGTGCACATGTAGTAGTTGTTATGGTCATTCTGAAAACAGTTTTCATGCCATGGTTGAGTAATTCTCACACCTAAAGTGATGAGTTTCTGTTGGGATAGTCAGTCTGGTAGCGTTGCAGTAACAATACCCTTCTTGTCTTTGCTGCCTCTACAATGGAAGTCTGATCTATCAATGCATCAGATTACTTATTCATCTTCATTGCAGATCACTCATATTCGGCTACTGTTATTGTATTTCTTTATATGGTATAAAACTCAAAGAAACAATTAAGAGAGGGAATAGAATACAGACATGACTTACAATAACATTTGTTGATTTGTTTTGATTTTATTTCCTGTCCGTGAGAGGACCTCAAATTGTAATTGTTTTTTGTTTCAACATGAATTTGACTGCCAGCAGACATTCCCTACTATCATAATGCTCATGAAATTAAATTCCCACCTGTCTTGTGTCCCAAACATTTTACATATTCAGCAAGAGCTAGGAGAAAAAAAAAACATACCGTGTAGTATGGTGGTATGTTGATACAGCAGTATGATATTATAATTTGCTGTATATTAATATTTTTAACATTGTATATAGATTTTATTTGATATAGTACATAGGTCTACTCTGATAGCATTGTTTATGAAGACTACAATATGGCGCAAGACCCTGTTCCTTTCATGCATCACATTAGAATGAAACTGGCTGCAGAGTACCCCCAAAAAAAAAAAAAAATGTGATTCATGGTAGAAATAAATCGCAATATATTGCATAGGCTAATTGAATCACTGTATCATAAAATGTAACAAATTGCAGTAATGCAGTATTGTGGAACATACATCATGATAGTATTGTATCGCTGCCTCTGTGACAATTCCCACCCCTATAGAGTCAATATTCTTCACGATTCCTTGATGCCTACAGTGAAACATATATGGATGCACCGCACATGTAGTACAGCATAATGCAGTCACAGTGCAGTCCTATGCAACTGTGGCGCAAGGGACCAGAATGGAGAATGTGTGTGTGTGTGTGCGCGCGGACGCGTACGCGTGTGTGTGTGTTATCTGATAGTAGATTGTGCAGGTAGCCTCTCTCCATCACCAGCGCTGTCTGCAGTCCTCTCCATTCTCTCCTTCCTTCAGCCTGGCCGTGTGGATTATTATTGGTAGTCACGTGCTACATCAGCAGAGTGCAGCTGGAAGGTCATTGTTTTCAATTACAGATTGCATCGCCGATATCCAGTATCAGATTGTTGATCATGACATCATGGGTGCCAATGGGGAGGGCTAACCTAGCCAGGGCCATGGTAGCCAAAGACGCCTTGGCTGTTACCTCCTACTGTTACGAAGTACAGGACAGCGGGGTGTGTAACGATGGGTCCAAGACACAGTGACTAACACACAAGCTCTCGTCTACTTTTCTAGCCTGAGCCCAGAACATTGGGTGTGTTAAGGCTCGCGATGTCAGACATTTAACACTGTCTGGCATTTTTTTCAAAGAAAATCTTTTGTCTTTTCTTCTTTTTTTTTTTTTTTTTTTTACTCAGAGATTTTTTGGATTTGTTTTGTTAGTTACAGCCACTGAGATATCGGCCATTTCTAAAAATAACCTTCTCCTGGGACAGGAAGCCCAAAAGAAAAAAAGCCACATCCTTTTGTCCCAACAGTAATGTTTCATTGTGTTGTGTTTTTCTCTCCTTCTCTCAGTCCATTTCTCCCCCCCTAGTTCATCACAGCTTGTTGTCCTTCATTTTATTGAGGCAATTCTAGTTGTCCACCCTCACTAGTGCAACTCAAGTTTGAAATATCTGGCCCCAATTTTTCAAAGCCTCAAGTAGCCTAGAATATAAAAATGTTTTACAAATTGGTAATGCCTACACTGGGTGTTTGAATTTGATTAATTGCGTCTAATGGTTTATTCTATAATGAAATACTGGTTAATAATAGAATACAATAATACTGGTTAACAACGTTATTTCCAAGGCTACTGTACTGTAACAAAACAGTGTGATCAAATTGAAGTGGAAGCCAACATCTGCCAGATTAACATATCGATATGTTGGCTAGTAGGGCTATTTAGTTATGTCTGCTGCATGTTTGCAAACTAGTCGACCAAGAATTATTCAAGCCTTAGAAAAATCTATCTTCTTTGAAACATGTCCTCATTTGAGAACATCCAATCGTTTTTTTTTTCTTGTTCCTTCAACGTCTCTATTTTTCTCCCTTTCCCTGTGCTCACTCTTTTTTTATCTCCCCCTCCTTCTCTCCGTCCTTCTTTTCTTCTCCTTCTTTCTTTTTTGGCTGCTTTTCAGTCCTGTTTTTCTTTCATTGTTTTTCTCTCTGCTTTTTTTCCTCTCTTCTTTTTTTTCGTCTGCCTTCTCTTTGGGACCTATTTCTTCTCTTCCTCTATTCAGGTTTTCTTTATTCTCTTTTCTGAATAGTTGTGGTACTTAAAGGGAAAGGGGAAGGAGAACGCAAGGGGAGGGGAGGAGAGGGGAGGGGAGGGGAGGGGAGGGAGGTTAGTTTCAGTCAAAGCTGTAGCTCGGCTCAGAAAACTTCCTCCTGCCAGAGGCTGCAGCACCTACAGTAGACGGAGGCTCCAGAGGGCCATTTCTTCAGCCTGTGCACACCACTCATTTGCCCTCAGGCGAACATAATGTGTTTTGCATAGCACTGACAGTAGTGTCCCTTCATATTGAAAATTGTTTTGGTTGGCCTCTGTTAAATTTTCATAATTCAAACTCAGAGTTGATTTGCTGCTTGAGTGCTATTTTATGGATAACTTCTATTGCTCAAAATGCCCAGATGTATATTGTTGAGAGTATTTTGTCTAGGATTGTGTCTTAGGATGCTGTTGTCTAGTATGCTCTTTAGCTGAGGTTTTTCTGACGTGCAGCAGCATATTATGAGGAGGAGCCATAATTCAGACATGCAGTTTGTCGTTATCTTCCAGTGAACGTCCGCCGAGGGGAGACAAATTGTGGCCCGTGACCACATCTTCATCATGGTATCAAGCTGACAGGCAGTGGAGCTATTCTGTATCTCACCGTGCACAGACCTCCAGTTCTATAGCTAGGCCCCATGTGAAGAGGCATCCAGGTATAAAGGCCACAGTCCGTAAAAGAATCTGTGATGTGCTACCATGATCCTGATATGCCTTAGCATCTCTGGTGTCTTCTAGTACAGATTCTGGACCAGAGAGACTGGTGCCCCCACCCCTACCCCCATTTAATTTCCGTTGAAACCAATTTCCCATTCCAGGATCTATATTCTGAATATGTATTTTTTTTCCCCTCTTCTCCGTTTTTTTCCCTTCCACCTTATAGGTGAAAAGACTAAAGCCTCTGTCACCTCATATGAGAGTTGACCACTCTGTCTGGTGTGCATGCAAATGACCACAGCCAGCAGAGCCAGAGCCTTGGTGGAATCAGATTGGATTGGAGAAAAATTTGACATGATTAAAAATGCAGAGTAGATAGATAGGGGCAACAGATGAAACTTTCCCCCCCTTCCTCCTTTCTTTTCCATAAGTACAAACCAAAAAACGGCATGATGGAATGGCAGGCTTGAAGGGGAGAGAAAGGTGAAAGACAGATGAAAGTGAAAAGAGATAAAAGCCAGAGTGAGGAGGGTGTGGGATAAAGCAGGAGGAAGGGAGGCAGAGATGAAAGCAAAATGAGAAAGATAAGAACAGAGTGAGAGAGACAGAGAGGGAAACGGAGGGAGAGATAGATAGTGTACAGAGCGGAGAGAGGGGTAACCATGGAAACAAGAGGAAGGTACAAAAGAAGAGAGAGACAAAGGGTTTTGATTTAAAAAGAATGAAACTTGGGAGAAAGAGAAAAGTAATTCGGGCTGAAATTTGTAACTGTGAGGCGAGGGGAGAAATACAAAGGACGAAGGACTCGACTGCAAAGGGACTGTGGCTTCGCCTGGCCGTGATTCACTGGCAATGAGGCAGCCTTCTGGCGTAGCCCAACCACAGGGCACTTGAGAGACCCCTAGTGTTAACAGGCCTTGCCGGGTCATTGTGGGCCTACCTTGCCACCACAGCAGTCGCCACGCCGACCAAATATTGTCCGGGAGGATAAGAAAGGGGGGTAAAAAAAAAAGAATGTTGTTATGCCGCGCTCGAGTGGAGAGCGAGAGCGGCTGTGTAAACCTTTGACGGCTCCTTCAGGACAAGAGCTACACACACACAGGGACGTCAGCTGACAGACAGCAAGACTCCGCCGTTATGAGGAGATGATGCTTTGCAGGGAGAGAGGTGTTGAAGAGATGGAGTTTTTTTTTTTTTTTAGTCGTCCAGAAAAAGTACGGGAAGAGGGGTACTGGGTGTTGGGATGGGAGGGGGTGCTGACCTCTCAACCTGAAACTGCAGTGAGGGAGAAAGAAAAGGAGTGAAAGAGAAAAGGAGAAAGAAGGAGAGAGAGGGAGGCAGCTTGATTGATGGTGTGAAAGGAGGGGCAGTGCTACACACACACACACACACACACACACGCGCACGCACAGGGACATAGACACACTATGCCACACAGGGCTGTTTCAGTGACAGATTTGATGAACTTGAGCTTTAAGGTGCCTGTCGGTCCAACATGGGCTTCCACCTCATTCCCATACATATTCTATAGATGGATATTTGCATTCATGTTTGTATATCGTATAGAGTCGGAGGCAGACAGAGGCTTTTTATTCTGTGGTTTTTGAGTCTCTTGTGGCTCTCTCTTTCTCTCTCCTTCCCTTCCCCCTCTGTTTTTCTCTCCTCTCTCTGTCTTTCTCTTTCTCTCACCCTCTCTGTTTCTCGCTCACTCACTCCCCCTCCCTCTCTCCCTCCCCCTTCTCTCTTGATCTCTCCTCTCACTCTCTCGCTCTCCCTCTCTCTTTCTCTCTCTCTCTCTTTCTCTCTCCCGGCTCTTGCTCTCTCATCTGCCCCCCTCCCTCCCTCCCTCCCTTCCTCCCCCTCCACTCTCGCTCTCTTATGCTCTCTCCTCTTTTCTCTCTTCTCTCTCTCTCTCCCTTTCTCTCTCTCTCTTTCTCTCCTTCTCCCTCCCTCTCCCTCTTTCCATAGCTCTCTGTCTCACTCCCTCGCCCCCCTCTCTGTTCCTTTTATATCCTCCTTGCTGAATGCTCTTCTCCTCTCCTCCCTCAACTCTGTCTTTTCTCTTTTTCTATTCAGTCTCTTCCCCAGCTCTCTCTCTACACTCTTTTCTTACCGCAGCCATTTCTTCCCCCCAATATTCTGTCTCTCCATTTTGTTCCCCCCTTGTGCTGAATGAGAGGGCTAATCTTTTATTTAGGATTTTGGAGTGTGCCCATCTTTCGGCACAGTGTGTGAGTGTGTGTGTGTTTGTGTGAGTGTGTGTTTGCATGTATGTTTTCATTTCTGTGTGCAGTTTGTGGGTAAACTAAGGTGTAAGACAAAATAAACAAACAATGAATCCCTCAATCTGACAGGAGCAGACTCTATTGATGTGTGATTGCCATGTGATCAGACGGG